>NW_024609884.1:76441506-76660396 GCF_016920785.2 Ixodes scapularis | reverse complement strand
ATTTACGGGGTGTCGACGAATCTCTGCGCTTCTTATTTACTTGGGTAGGAGGGCCAATCAGGAAAATTGCTTTTTGACGGATGGCAATTTTGTTTTTTTCTGGCAACACGTGTCGAGGCCGTTGCACGCTGTTCTTTTACGTTGTTCTCAATGTCTTGGTCAAGCTGCGAAATTCCTCCTATTGCATTACTTAGGGTGCCCGACGAGACTAGATTGCGCAGGACGTTTAGAGAAACGTTTTGTTACGCAGGGGCCATCCGAAGAGACTCGCTAAAAACGCTAAAAAAGAGCGCGACGCACACAGTCATCAGAGGTCAAAAGGAACTTCGAGAGCAATTTAGGAGCTCAAACGCAAGGCTATAACCACAAACTTACAGAATTAACTTCCATGGACATTTTATTTCAATTATATACACTGCAATATACTTATTATTAGGGTTCCGTGTTTTTGGATAAATCCCCCAAAAACTCGGTGGTACAATATTTGTTAATTCGGATTTATTCGAAACCCCCGAATTTCACTGTCACAATGGTGGAAAAAAACACAAAATAGTATTCTACACATGAGCTTAAGTGAGTGGTCCTGAGGAGAGTCCTCACCAGTTTGCTTTCAAATTTCGGACTATTGACAAAGGGGGTTCACTGTTTATTTCGTCAAGTTTTATTTATTTTATTTATTTGTCTTGCGTCCAGGAACAGCCGATACCTTAATACTGGTACACATTCGAACACACACATACACTTTCATGAGAAAAAACACAAAATAACAGACTTTTTTCAAATCTGTTCTTCATTCTTGCATCAACAAATGCGTACCTAAATTCAAGAAAACTGCGCATAGGCATCCTGCGTTGCCCAGGAGGAGGTGCGAAAAAATGACTTGTTGGGACTTGTTTTGGGTTGTACAAACTTGGGTGACTCAAACTGCCACACATATAGAAGCGTGCCTGCTCTGGCGCGGAACACGATAACGAGGAGAATAGAAAAAAAAAACGAAAAATGCTAACGCCGTCGAAGCACAGGCCAAAGCTAGGACGATAAGAGCGTGAACCAAGAAACGATAGGTATCACGCGTCCTAAAGAAACATAAGGGGATAGAAAGAACGAAAACGTCGGGATGCCAGATGTTCTAACGCAACCATTTACAGATACGAGACGCGTACCCTAACGGTGGTATAGCATCAATCCGGAACTTTCGATTGTCTTGCGGCGTTGAATGTAGCCGATTTCGGACGTCCAAAGATGTTTTTTTCCGTTCTTCTGGACTGCACAGAAGGAAGCAAATTACGCCGAAGGTGCCACAATAGTCGGAGTCCCAACCAGGTGAGCTTGTACTACCCAAAACAAGGGCGCCACAGTTTGTTCGAAGCTTCAGCGCAGGAGGCCCATAAGACGAATCCTTGGGTGACCCGGGATATTATTCACCTAGTACGAAAAACTAACAGTACAAGGAAAAGTTGTAAGAGATACCCAAGCGACGGCAAAATGGCCGTTCTTCTTGATCTCAGAACTCGGTTGAAAGAACAAACAAAAATAAACTCGGCCAAAACTACACTTTCATTCGGAAACCCCCCCCCCCCCCCCCCCCCCCCCAAACTGTATGCTGTCCCCTCCTGACAAGTTTTCGAGATATCTTTCACCACGGAAGCAGGCAATCACAAACGTTAAAGTGAATGGGGAACAGATGAGGCGACAACGCAACTATGGCAAACTGTTTCAACGACTTTTTCAAATCGACTTTCATAACAGATAACAACACACGCCCAAACTATGACTTGCCGGTAAACACCCCGCTATTAGATGACTTGTCAATCTCTGAAGAAGAAATTTTTTCCTTGCTGCTTAATCTTGATGATAAAAAGTCTACCGGGATAGATAACGTTCCAAACGCTTTTCTGCTCCATTACGCGGAGTGGGGCGCTAAGTATCTTGCAATATTATTTCGAAATTCTCTTATAGAAGCCAGAGTACCGACTGAGTGGAAATACGCCAAAGTTATTCCCATTTTTAAGGCCATAGACAGACAGCTAGTGACGAATTAGCGCCCAATTTCATTACTATGCACCACAGGAAAAGTACTGGAACGCATAATATCAGCTCACATTGTTTCGTTCTAGAATCAAACAACTTGCTTCATCCCAGGCAACATGGCTTCCGCAGAGCCCTCTCTACTTCTACACAGTTAGTGGAAACTGCGCACTATTTTTCAGAAGTTTTAAACCGGCGTGGTCAAGTGGGCGTAGTCCTTCTGGATTTTTCGAAAACCTTCGACAAAGTTTCGCACCCGAAGTTATTAATAAAACTAAAATCAATTTTAAGAAACAACACGATCACGAACTGGATTAGTGACTATCTATCGTCCCGTCGCCAAGCCGTTGTAATTGATGATACATTCTCTGATTCCGTTTCTGCTGACTCTGGGGTACCACAGGGATCTGTTCTGGGGCCCCTAATGTTTCTCGTATTTATTAATGATGCCTTAAACGACATTCTAGTCGAGATTAATCTCTTTGCAGACGACTACGTCCTTTATAAAGAAGTTACTACTCCTGAAGGGGACAGTCTCCTTATTGAAAATTCCCTGGAAAAAAATTAATCAGTGGTGCAAAACGTAGCTGATGACAACGCAACAAAGTCCGTATGTATGACCATCACGCGAAAAAAGAAAAACATTTCACAATTTCCATACAAGATAGATGGCGTACCTTTGCAAAAAGTGGAATCTTTTAAATACTTGGAAGTCATCATATCATCCGATCTGCGGTGGAACAACCACATCGACTACATTTTAAATCGCGCGCACCAAAAGCTAGGCTATCTAAGACGGTTCCTGTGTCATTGTAGCATATTAGCAAAATTGATTGCCTACAAAACTTACGTACGGCCTATTCGTGAATACGCTGCCGTGGTATGGGGATTTAGATACGGAGGTAATCATAACGAAGCTGGAGAAAATACAAAGAAAGGCAATTAGATTTATTTACAACACCTACAGCTGGTCAGTATCACTAAGCCAGCTCTAAGCAGATGCTAACCTTGAATTCCTGGAACCAAGACGCCGGAGGGACAGATTAAAATTTTTGTACTTATTGTGAACGACAGCCTAAAAATCAACAAAAGCAATTGGAGATCACACCGACTGTCGATCAAAGAATTTTCTGTTAAAAACAATGTATTTCTTCATTCGTTTTATCCACGCACAATCCGCGAGTGGAATTCTTTGCCAGCTGACGTGGTCGAGAGCGTTCCTTTATCACAGTTTTTATCACGAATTCAATAGATAATCTTGTTTTGAACCTTGCTGTGTGCTTTCTTTGTCGTTTTTTTTTTTCTTTTTGCGAGTCATTGTTGGCTGACGTGGTCGAGGGGGTTCGTTGTCACGGTTTTTGTCGCGAACCTAGTAGATATACTTCTGGCAAAACATTGTTGCACGTTTGCCTTGCTGTTCCTTCAGTCGTGTGACCCCCGATCGTGTTCTATCTCCTTAAATAACTGTATTTTCAGTTCTATCTTTGCACACTTGTGTTTTTTTTTTCTTTTGGTGTGAATGGATGCTTGTATTTAGTGCTGCAGTGCTGCGGGGCACTGGCAACCCTGTTAATTTTATGTAACCGAGCATTGTATATTTGAATTTATGTTGTACCACTCCTGCCAAAGCCTTGAAAAAGGCGAGCAGTATGAATAAATAAATAAATAAATAAATGCACGAAAACAGAACACTCGTGTTACTATATGTGGATGGTTACTGCAGTTTTAAAATCCCGCTCACTTCTGAAAATGTCAACCACCAAATTCGTAAAATAGGGGAAAATTAACACCTGTCTTGTACAACTACGTGCTTTGGTGCCGACAGTTCAAGCGAGAGACATATATAAAAAGTAGAAAAACAAGTTCAGGAAAACGGGTCACTTTAATTTTAGGTCACGACAAAAGCCACTATTCAAGTTTTAAGTTTGCAAGTTTTTGAGGAAGGTGATTTTGGGTTTTCCTAACAGTGAAAGATATAATTATAGGAGGGAGGGGGCCAGTTAAATGTTCTATTTCCCTACTTCCCCCCGCACAGCCGCAGGGTGGAGCGGAGAGATCGGATGGAAAGAAGAACGAGCTTTCCAAAGACTACGTCATGGATTTTGATGATTTTAAAGTATTGACGCTTATTAAAGTAACACTTATTTGCAAGTTTTGTTGTTGGACAGTTAGTACTACCAATGACAAAGGAGCGAATGCCCAATCTAACTGAAGGAATATAATTGGATGCGAGTGAGTTCTTAGGAATTTGTACGGCAGGTTTGTGTCCAGATAATATTTGTATTTGTTTAGAATTTGACAAATTAAGCTTACAGAAAAATGTAAACTCCAAACTTCGGAGAATCGAGAATGTGTTATAAATAAACTCCGATAAACTCCGAATGTTCGGAAAAAAATAAACTCCGAAAGACAGAGTCCAAATTTCACGAGAAATAAACTCCGAAAACACGAACCCTACTAACAATTCACGAAGATATATTTAAAATAGCGGACGAAACTTGGCAATGTGTAATATATCCCCTTCGCTGTCCATCCATGTCCCTCCCTCCTGCTCCGTTCTTCCCTTCCCCCCCCCCGTCAACGTCTGGGTCGGGTTCTCACAGAACCTCTTACAGACCTTGCCACATTGACACTTTAGACCCATGTTGTTCTAAAAAGAAATGTCTTCAAACTCCGGTCTAAAAGCATGCTTTTTGTGTAAGGCTTGTCAAATTATGAGGCGCTGGAGAAAACCAGCCTTCTGCGTTAAGTCCTTATTTTGAACTCTTTTTGTTCGCGTTCCGCCCATTGAAAAAATGAAATCCGTTTACAAGTCGCTGTAACGCCGAATTAGAGCGCAGCTCTTCAGGAGGAGGAGGAAAGGGTACTGAGGGGAGGGTACACACCTCCTCCCTCCTCCTCACCTCCTCATTCTGCCAGCTACTCCTCCCTCCGAGTGGCGTCGGCGTCGCCGTCGCCGTCGGCGCAACCGTGAGGTCACGTGACTTCACGGGAGTCACGTGACCCCGCGAGGACGTTTTGGCACGATGCCGAAACGTCACCATGCTGAAACGTCGCCGTGGTTACGCCAACGGCGACGGCGACGCCACTCAAGCCGGAAACAGGCGCCTAAGAGCTGAGCTCTAAAACATCCGGGAAGGGCCTCAGCACGCACTTCGTATCGCCATGCCGCAGTTTTCTTCCGCAGCATAAAGGCCGTCTGCTTTCATTGCCTTCACCATGGCAACGAACACCGATTTTCCGAACGCCGTCTGCTAGCCAAAGTTTAATCGTTTTGTAATGAGCAGACGCAGACTGTCACCATAAAGCGGCGTGAAAGCAGGCCGTGTGTGTGTGTGTGTGGGGGGGGGGGGGGGGGGGTGAGGTTAACACGCAATTCGGTGTTCGTTGCCATGGTGACGGCGCTACAAGCAGACGGCCTTTATGCTGCGGAAGAACACTGCGGCGCAGCGGTATGAGGTGCGTGCTCTCGCGCTTCCCGTATGCTTTTCAATGGGTGCAACGCGAACAAAGAGTTCGAAATAGGGATTTAATGCAGAAGGCTGGTTTTCTTCAGCGCCTGTTAATTTGGCAAGCCTTACACTAAAAACTTGTTTTGTTTTTTTGTTTTTTTGCAATCCCGCGCCGTTTTATTTCTCCGTAACATGGCCTAAACTCAAAAGTATCAAACTGCCGATACCTTTCCAATAATCACCTTCTGGGCGCTGCGATTTTCATCTACTCACTCCAGTGGTCTGAGGAGGGCGTTCTGAGCGTGCGCAGTAACTCTCTTCTACAAAATGTGAGACGCAACGCATTCGTCCACAGCCCAGTGATTTAGCATTTTTCGCCTGCAGGCGATAAGCGCTTGAAAGGTATATACACCGTTCCAGCTTAGGTCTAGACGCAGCCGACGCTGCGAGCAAATTTAAGTGCAAAAGTGCGAGTGAGTGGGCCTTTTCTGTGTATGATTGGTTCGGCGATGATAGAGCGCGTACAGAACCACGACAAAAACCCGATGGTGCGATTTTGTCGCTGTCTGATTGGATTTATTAGCTCGTTGTGTCGCCTATCTTTGGACTTAAAGTGAAACGGAGCATAGATTGAAACGATACTGCTTAATTTACTGCATGGCCTAAATAATAGACACGAGTGCTTTTTCAGCGTTCCGCTGAAACTCGCGCTCTGACCGGTTGAATGCGAGTTGCCAGCCGAACGCTCATAACTCCCACGCGTGTCCAATATGTGACCAGCGCCCAGTAGGCGATGCGGAAAATTCAGCACTACGGCTTCCTCTCTACGCGATGTTGGTTCTCGTCGATGCTCCTTTGTACAGTGGAGTTGGTGGTTGAAATGCATCCACGTGTTGTCTCGTTTTACCCGTACAACTATTGTTTCTTCCCAAGTTACCGCCGTCACCAACTCGTTGTGCAGATTCTTTTCATACGACTGATACTTAGCGTAGTTCGTGCTAATTTAACTTGCGCGAATTCCACTATTCGGTAATAATCGCTAAGGACATGCATTGACACGAGAAGTCCATAAAAAGAAAAAAAGTTGCACCTGATTGTAGGCTTTCTGACCCGAAATTATCCAAATGATCAAACTTGGACAGAATTTCAACAAATATAGCAGATGTCATTTGTATTGCGCCTGTTGAAACGTTGGAGCTCGTAATTAAACAAACGAAGAGGTCTCGCTACGTGTTCCAATGGAGTCTTTCGTCTTTGTGCAGGTTAATTAATTCTGCGATTCATAGCACATCTGGAGAAAAAAATAACAAAGAAGCAGAAACAAATTGCAGAGGTCAGAACCATCTAGTTCGTATTACAACTTTGTCTCGGAGAGAGCTTTAATCTAAATTTGAAAGGACTTCCCGTTCTTTCTTTCTTTTGTTGTGCGGTAGCGATTCTTTAATACCCCAGTCAGACGGGCTAGTTTAGCGTCACAAGCGAGTGCACTTCGCCCTTAGTGTCATTTCTGTAGTGTGCCACACGGCTCCTCCCTGAGGAACACACTTGGCTTCGAGTGAGTTTGACGAACTCACTTCGCTCGATTGAGTGCGTGGCATCAATAGGAGTGTTTCAACAGTAAAACATAACAACACGGAAACCAAAAGGGTGGCGTAAGTTTTATTTTATAAAGAAAAAGAAATTCGTGAAAGAGAGGACAAAAAAAAGTGGGGTGGATTGGAGTTTAGGCTGATCTGAACCAAGATTAGCGCAGCGCGAATTGATACAAGACGACGACAAAGTCAGTCATTCAACGGCTATCTTGGTTAGAAGAGAATCATGGAGCGTAATTTTGTTTCAGCATGTAACTATTCAAGACAACAGGATAATTATGATCTAATTAGGCAGTTTCAGGGCCTCCTCGTAGACTTCCATGGAACGAAGCGGAACGCCAAAGTTGGATATGCTTTGTTCTTTATCTTGGCTTGCGATGATCGATCAGACCCTTTCCGAAATTCAGTCTGGCCACTTTGATCACTATCATCATCTTTGGAACGGCATCTGTGCCATACCAATGGCGGCCTTCTAGTGACTGATAAAAGAAGACGTTGAAGATGCTCCTTAGGGGGTCTTGCGAGGCCTGTACATTCGGGGGGTCAGTACGACGCGACGTAGAAATGGAACACAAGAGATAAGTAAGCGCTTATTTCTAATAATTCAGGTTCAGTCAACCTGTGGGCGGCACAGAATCGATGTTACAGCACTTTGGTGTATAGAATTTTCTCGAGGCATCTGAGTGGGTTGGAGCTTTGTTCTGAATGCAGGTTCTTGGTCACCATCAAACTAAAAGTGATCGAGAAAGAACTCACACCGAACAATTCCTCGCGTGCCGTTGACTTGCGAAAGTGACGGTGACGATACAAGAATTCATTTCCGCCATTGATATGGCAAAACCCAAACTGCTTTACAAACCACCAGATGGCACTGAATTTCGGAAAGGGTCTATAGGCGTAAAAATCGTTCATTAATGTAACGTTGTTATAGAGCAGAGCTCCTAGGAACCCGTTTCGGAGTTGAGCGGCGTCGGCGTAACCGCGCGTTGCATTAAGGGCTGTTTCCCAAAATGACGTCACACGTGACGTCACGTGTGTCATTACGTGTGACGTCACGCGGGTAAACTTTTCCCGCTAAATTTTGCGGTAAACGTTTTTGCTAATTTTGGTGGAAAATTTTCCTGCTAAATTTAGAGGGGACATTTTACCCGTGTGACGTCACGTGACGTCACAGTTAAATTTTCAGGTGACGTATTATGTGGCGTCACACGTCGATTCAGCGGGAAAATTTCCCGGCTGAATTTAGCGGGAAATTTCGCGAAATTTTTACGCTAAGTGGAATGGGAACAGGAAAGGAGGATGGGAGAGTACGGAGGGGGAGCAGCTGCATACCCTCCCTTTCGTACCCTTCCCCCTCGTCCTCAAGAGCTGCGCTCCGATTCGGCATTACAGAGAATTGTAAACGTAATATTTTTTTTAACGTGTCTTTATTAAGGGGTATCGGTGGCCGAATGGGCTGGCGCCCACCAGATCGGAGTACGTGGAGAGAAAGCTCGCGCTGGAGAACCCAGTGATCCTGAGCTCAATCCCCAGCCCTACCCGAAGAACACACTTCCAATGAAATGAGTTCGGGGAGCACACTACGCTCGCTCCGGTAGACCAAGTGTGTAATCTCGATAGCAGTTTTCAAGGAGTAAAAATAATAAAATAAATTAACGCTGCGTAAAATTAGTAATATTTTTATAGGAGTAATATATTAGATGCGCTCTTTTTCTCTGTTGGCAGGAAAGTAGTGCATCGTAGAAAACAAGCGGCTAAACTAGTTTCTAGCCTTGGCCCCTGCGCGACGGCCAGCGACGGCCAGGAGGCACCTGCAAGACTCCACCAGGAATCTGAAGGTGGCAGGAGAGACGCGAAAGCTTGCTTGAAATGAAACTCGCCCAAATGGGGCAAGGTGTCTTCAAACCACCGTTCCTTCCTCTGGAAAGTCCACCGCTCTCGACTGATCACGGGTAGGTTGTCGGTCATGAGAGCGGCTATGGTGAAGGCATTGGCCTGCAGCCGCTGATCGATGTCACTTGCAATTCTTGCCTGTGCGTCGGCATCCAGGTCTAGCTGCCTCTCATCTGAAAGGCGTCGGGCTCTCACGGAGAAAAGTAACCCAACCACGCGCTTCCACTGTCCATAATCGCGGATATCGCCCTCCAGTTCGTCCTCCATACACTCCATGATGTTCGTTGCGAACAACAAGTTCGATGGCGAGTGGCCGAGTGGGCTCGCGCACACTAGCTCGGAGCACGTGGAGCGAAAGCTCGCGCTGCAGAGGCCAGGAATACTGGGTTCAATACCTACGCCTGCTCGTTTCGATCTGGATGAGCATCGTACCGGCGTGCGGACGTGTATCACTGGCTTGTAATGGCTGATCGTAATTATCAAATTGGATTTAAATTTGGATTAAAGCTCGTGACTTAGCGCGACAATGTATGGTAATGTGTTTCTAATAAGACGACGAAGTTATTTATGAAAAAAAAAATGCGTATGCACTGTAATATTTTGCTTGCCTATTACTTACCCATCGTCATTGCCATAATTTTGGAGTGACACTAAGTTTTCCCGTGTAGCACCAACACACCTGGAGTATGTTGTAACGGGTTGCAGCGCACTCGCTTGTAGTGACACTACACTAGCCCGTCTAACAGGGGTATAAGTGACCCGCCTCCTCCTGGCCATCGCATCGACACGCATGAAGAGCAGGAGGCACTCACCTTATTAGCGGCGAAATGTTTTGGTGGCGCCCTCCTATGGTTCCCCCTTGTGACGTCATTACCTTGCAAACAATAAGTTCGATAGTGTTTGTAAATAGCATGGTGGAAGCTTGAAATCAATGCGCTCTCAAAGGAACACTGCCAACACCGTCAAAATTAATGTTCTTTCATTCCTCTTATTTCCGTCGATGATAAATCCTTTTCTTACGTCATAGTCAGCGTTCGGCCGATCGTGGAAGGCCGACCACAGCGACGCTTTCGGTCGCGCACGTCGGGATATAGGTCGAGACGCTCATTGGAAGTGCGGCAGTCTTCTCTATTAGCGGCGAGATGTTTTGGTGGCGCCCTCGTTTGGTTACCTTTCGTGAGGTCATTACCTTGTGAACAACAAGTTCGATGGTGTTTGTAATGGGCATGGTGGAAGCCTGAAATCATAGCGCTCTCAAAGCTTCACTGCCAACACCGTCGACACCGAAGTTCTTACATTCCTCTTATTTCCGTCGATGAGACATCCTTTTCGGCCAATTGTGATGGGCCGACCGCAGCGACGCTTTTGTTCGCTCACGTTGCCAATAGACCGATCTCACAGCCAGTTTCATTGCGCCACTCCTCCCGCCATGCATCGTGGGTACTGCAGTCTTGCTGCACGCGCGACAACTCCGCTGAGGGTTTGCGCGAGGAGATCATGAGGCAACACCAGCTGTCGCGTGAACTGGCGCCCGCCTCCTATGAACTACAGTTGTTGAAGCGTCACGCATGCGGTGAACGCTTAGTGATATTGTTCTATTCCTCAAAGTAGAAGCGGACTGAAAAGATGATAGCTGAATAGAAGCGGTGACATGCTGAGTATGACCAACACCATTTAGAATAATCAAGGCCTGTGAACAACCGACTTTTCCTCCAATACGGATGGCTTCCTGGTTGCAAAATGCTCTCTGGATCCCCCAGATTCATTCTAGTTAATTTTAAAAAGTTATATTTTGTTCGCTACCGAAACCGAAACTTCGCTCCGCCTAGTTTCTCCCCAGTTTTCCCCGCCACACAATCGTGACGTCACCGGCGGGAAGCGAGGCGCGCGGCCGGCGATTGGGCTAACAACGAGAAAACAGGGGCGTTTGCGCTATCTGAAGTTTATCATGATTTCTAGTTGCGCAAAGTATGACCTTGATCTACGTGCTGAACTATGAGAAAAAAATAAGACGAAAGCACTTGGGATTTTGAGAAAATCACTTTTTCAACTCGGTACGCTGAAGCCGCGGCTCGCTAGTTTCGTAAACTCGCTAGCGTAAATTCGTCGTCCTTCCGTGAAGAGCAAGAAATTACGTTTACAAAGAAAGGTCGAAGAATCACGCAATACATTTTATGACAAAGTAAACAGGCACCAGGGAGAATGCTCGGAATGTGGGTACAGGTGCCTCACACGCTCATCTTACCTGAACGAACGTTCCATTTCTTTTAGACCTTTTTTTTTTTAGAAACGTTACCGTTGCAGATGCCATCACGCGCAATTATACCCTTGTAGCTTGCATGTACATACTTCTTGGTGCTTGGGTAATTTAGCAAAATGTTTATAGACTATTCCAAAAGAGTGCTTCTGGCCGGTGCTATTTTCAGCGTCCGTGCGTGTACCGCGTACTTTGCTCGTCTTTTGAAGCGGCGGACATGAGCGTACTGGGCTTGAACCTAGCACATGTAGACTGAGATTCTCATAAACATTGAAATGTATAGAATGAGCTGAACTAAATTTGTGCAGTCAAGACGGGGTTACTGTTCATGAATATTATGCTAAAATGAAAATTAAAAGAACTTCGCAACCACAAAGCTAAATATCAAGAGGCAATGAAAAGCACATCAAATACACAATTTCAACTTCAAATAAAGAATATGTGCTTGAAGATACAATACTCCATTAAGTACAAAATTGCATTATAAAATGTTTAGTTCAAAATAAATCAACAAAAAAATAACCAGACGCCCTAAATTAATGTTTTATTTTTATTTTTTTTTTTTTTTTTTTACTGCAAGAGTATTATGCAACACATTCCAACACCCACCCACGAGTGCAGATGGGGAAGGGGGTAACCAAATACGATATAGCTTCGCCAATACTGGAAACTCCTCCGAAAACACATAGGAGCGGCGGCGAACGTGACAGTGGCGCCTCCAGCGGACTCGGAGTCTACGGAAGCAGTCGACGCAATGGAAAAGTATAGGCTCCGCGACGTCCTCGAGCATTACAAGCCCCGTATCGTCACCCTAACAGCAGAAACAATTTATTACGGTCAGTCCGCTTGCAAAGGGGAATCCACTGATCGCAACTGCAACGACACTCGAATAACAACGCGCGCATAAACAAAGATAGAGCCGTTTATTTAGCGGTCTCAAACGCCTCTCAGGGGGTCACACGCGGTTGAAACGCGTCTGGGAAGCGGAAAAAAGGCGTTTAGCTACTCGAACTACGTCGTAATCATTAAAACATGCAAAAACGACATGTTAATATTACCAGAGCAAGCGCACGAGCTGCTGGAGCATAAAAACAAAACAAAAAGTAAGGATAAAAATGACCGTGCAAACACTTACCGAACTTTGCAGAAAAAGTGGTGTCGCCATTTCCGACGAAAATAAAAAGAAACGGGAAAGAGAAGCGAACAACGGCGAATAAAACAAAGAAGCTAGCAAAAAACTATTTCAACGACGACGATCGTTGCGGCGCTTATAGAAAAAAAGAAAGAAAATGGAAAGCAGCAAATGAATAGCTGGTGGTCGCCACCGGTGTTGAGTTCACGACAAACAAAGCGGTAGCAACAGACGAAACTAATGAAAAACGAAGAATGCGTCCCTTTTTTTTTCAGCTGCTTGTTATACATTTCTTTATTTGCTTTCGCGGCGTAGGTACGAACTAAAAACAAAACAGGGGAAATAAATAACGTAGTGCAGCTCACACTGCCCGCTAAAAAAAAAAGTCGCAGAAATGTTTTGGTCGCAGGCAGCAATCTTCTATATGTGCTAGCAGTGAGTAACCTTTTTTTGCTTTCGAATTTCTTTTTCCAGTGACTTTGGCGGGTTGTTCGTTCGCTCGCATGGCGAAAACAGTTCAAAAGTGCATTCAAGTACTTGTTGACGTAGGTGTCCGTAGATTGACGTAGGAAGCAGAAGAAAGATTTTCCACCACATCGCACAAACTTGTTCTTGCAATGGTAGGCAGCACATAGCATGCCTGCCATCTCTAAGTATGCTCTGGTGTATGCTCGAATGCGGCCGGTTGATAAACAAATGATGACCTGTAGCAGACGTGCCGGCCGGAGTACACAAATAAAATTTGAATAAAAATGTATAACGAGCTTACACTTCCTAATATATATAATAAAAATCAAAAAGCACGTATGACGATTTTGGATTAGAAACTCAATCGAAGGCGAAAATAGGAGGTTATCGCAGACGACAGTGGAAGAAAACAACAACAGCAAAGTTGCAGAATGCCCTCAAAATGCCCGGGCCTAGCACAGACGAACCAGGAGTAGTAGCGCTGAAGCGAAGGAAAGGGAGTAAAAACTAAGTCAAACAAAGCGAGGATACACAATTGTTTACACGTCGGGCAAAAAAAAAAAAAAAAGGCAAAAAAAAATATATATACGCAGCAGCATATAAGCAGGAGGAAGAAATAACGCGGCAGAGTGGCGTCGCCTCAAAAGTATAAAAGAAAGAAGACTCAAAAATGGAAAGAGTGGAGACGGTTCAACGGGTGTCGGTCTTTGTCGTAGAGGTAAAGAAGCAGCGAGGCAGAAGATGTTGATCGTCCCCGCGCTAACATTCGGAATTTGTGCACTGAAAATAACGTGACTGAAATCACCTTTTTCGCGGGGCTACGACGCTCTCCCCTTCTTTCTTTGCAAGCGCGAGAAGTCTGCTTTTTTCGTAACTCCGCTTTTGTTAATCTATAATCGCGTCAGATTTGCATATGCACAACGACTTCTTTCGGAGCATACTGACATCGCCGTAACGTACGTGGTTCAAAATTGACTTCTGCTTCTTCATCCGGAGACGATCTTAACGGGATTAGACAGCTCGCCTGTTCGACGAAACGGTTATAAGCAAGACATTCATGAGAAATGGGAATTGCAACGAAAAAACGAATTGACTGATAAGAACAATAAAGTTGAAACGAAGCTATGTTCTGAAATGTTTGTACATTTCCCTTTTTCACGAAACAGCGTGAAGGCATACATTCGTGTTTTGCTTGGCTTGCATACAGAATGTTTTCTTCGGGAGAACTCCGAAATTGCGCCCAGAAAGCTGTAACATCTTTCCCACGCGAAGAGAATGTCCTTCACTCATGAGCTGGCACCCATTTTTTAACTTTCAAAGAAGCGAATGTTCGTGACAATTTTTTTTCGTTGGTCACCACGCACGGAGATAGGCAAAACCAATGCATTTTGGAGAATTTGTCTGCTAGCGGAGACTCCGAGCTCGCCAGGAGCGCTGCAGTCACTTTTCGCCCGTTTTCCGCGGGAGTTGCCAGTATTGGCTTCCACGGTATTTGGGGTAACTCTATGTAAGATTTTTTCTAAATTAAGCTTTCGTTCTGCACAGCCTGCATCAGCGGTAAATTTACACATCTCAACAAAAATAATATTTTCATAGCTTAAAAAAGAATTCCACTCTATATATAGAGATTTTTTTTTTTCAATAGAATAAAAAAGACGTTTTCACCACCTTTTCTGCTAGAGAAAATCGCTCGCCAACCATTTGGCAAACAAACCAGGCAACGGCTATCGTATGTTGATGGAGCTCAACACACTGCTCCCTAAACTTCTGTAATAACAGAAAGGCACGAATAGCAGTCAGTGTGTCGAAGGTCATGTCAAGATTTAGATTTGACTATGTTCAGAACGTTTTACTTCTCGTTTTCAACATATCGTACGTGTGAGTGGAACTCCTGGAGTAGACCGAGCTACATTCGATGTCCAAAACAAATATAATATTTAGAAGAAAAAAAAAATGACTGAAGCAATTGTGAACAACAAATGTTACTGCGCCAAATGTCGACTAGTGCTAGAATGCGCACTACTTTTCTCGATATTATTAACGCTCTTCTTTAAACTGAGATCGCAGTAGTCACAGCCGGCGTGAGTTTGCGATTGCCACTCTTGAAACTGTTCCTACTGCAGGATACTCAACTCTTAGCAGGCGGCTGTAAAGTTCTCCGAGCATAAGCGACAGTTTTTCATGTGGTTCTCTCGGCACACAGCTCGCGCAAAGGCACCTTGACGTGGCTGGCCTCCACTGCTGCCGGGGAGGGCATTTGTTTCCCCACAAACGCAAGAGTAAAAAAAAAAGAAACGGCATTGTTTGAGGTATCTACCACGGAGTACAGATTGCTGCCCATTGATAAGGAACTTCCAAACTTGAAGCTGCGAAAGAATAATCTCGATCACTGGCGACCGGGAAAGCAGCTTGGAGGCTGCCCGAGTTGTTCGTCCATTTCCCCGCAAGTAACGTACGCGGGCAGGGAAAAGTATGAATTTTTCATTGTTGCCAGTGGAGAGCCGCCTCCTGGAACCCTCGCGACCAGCGTACTTTGAAAATTCAAACACACCACGGATAATATATATTTTTTTAAATATTTTGGCTAACTGTTAAGAAAGGGTTATTAATGCTGTCTGCCAATTTTCAGCCAAACCAAAGACTATCATGGTCCTTTTTTGACGGTTTATAACTTTCATTTTTGATGTATTCCACAGTCATAAAGCTAAAGTCAAATTGAAGAACTTTTTTCATCCACACTTTATTGTATCAATATTACGATTATTCTTAGTTGTCAGTTTGTTATTCAGCTTTATATAGACCAAAGTCTCTAACATTGAAAAAAAAACGTTTTCTCTGTTATAACGTCCGATCGTCCACGATAAGTGACGTGAACGGTGGACATAATAAATTAACGAAGCAAGCGACGAAGTGTACAACTTATGTATATCTGAAAATTAAAATAAAGATTAAAATGGCATTGTTTCATCATGCTATAAATACGGAATCACGCCAACTAATCAAAAATTACGAGACATTAAATTACAAAGCATTCTTCGATATTACATTTTCCAAAACTTCCAAATCAAAACATTACACGTGAAGTTCATTCTTAGGACTCAAACGTTTCCCATTCAGTTACGGCAAATTGTAGATTCTTATTATAAAATGCAGATGGCGATACGTGTTCAAGAATAGCTTGATGTGCATTTGCCCATTTGCCGTGGTGTGCCTGCCACTTGAAACGCCACGTGAAAGAGAGAAAAAGCGCTAGATGTTTGGGTGTCAGATGCCGGGATGCCTGCAGTGAGCGAGCCAGAAATATTAGAACAACAAGCACGAGGTTAGACCCTTTCCGGAATTCAGTCTGGCCACTTTGATCATTATCATCATCATCTGAAAACGGCATATGTGCTATACTAATGGCGGCCTTCTGTTTACTGATGAAGGAAGAAGATGAAGATACTCCTAAGCAGATGATTCGAGGCCTATACATTCCAGATGTTAGCGCGGCGTGAAGCAGGAATTGGACGCAAGAGCTGCGTAAGCGTTCATTTCTAACTCGGTCCCAGTCAATTTGTTAGTAGCCCTCACTCGGCTTCAAAACCACTTGATGTATAGAACTCTATCAAGGCGTCTATGTGGGTTGGCGCTTCGTTCCGACTGGCCGCATTTGTTTCGCCGTCGACACTAAAAGATATTGAAAAATAATTGTCGTAAAGTGCACATTCTCGTTTACCGTTGACCTTTAAGTGACGGAGCCCTATTAAATACTGCAGAACACAGGTTCATTGCCGCCATTAGTATAGTAAAAGATAAACTGCCATTTGAGTCACCAGACGGCACTGAATTCCGGAAAGGGTCTATTACTTTTGCTCACGTTCCACTGTGCGTGGGTACACATGCATGGCGCGATCTCTAGCGCGATCCAAATTCGCAACTTTCAGCGATGGTGGTACTGTGGTGTGAGAATTGCGCATCCTAGCTCCTGGATGGTTGGCATCACAATAAATGCACTTGCCTACACCTTCCTGGCGTCAAAAAAAAAAAAAAAATAAAGTAAGGTTCTAATACTGCTCGTATATAGAAAAACTATAATTACCTACGCGTCACAGACCCAGCCACAGTGAGCTAGAAATGATAGAGTGGGGCGAGCTAGAAGCTTCGCTCATTTCATGTTTTCAGTTGAAGCTCAGAATGTGGAAAGTTTGCTTGGTGGTGCTGCGATCGAAGTGGCTTGGTTCGCCTGGATTTTAGTTCCGACGTCGTCGTCGTCATTCGCCGTCGTGACGTCGCGTTGGGTCGACCACGACGCCGTTGCGCGACATCAAGTCGCCGTTGTAACGCGGTCGTGACATCGCGCCGCGTCGAGGACGACGTTGACGGGGTCGTCGACGTCCCACGCAACGCAAACGTCGCTATGGCGTCACGTTAGTGTCGTCCTGACGTCGCGTGACGTCGTCGTCACCTTAAGCCTCTATTCTACTCCGACGTCGAGCGTAGCAAACGCGGCATAGCGCAGCGCACACAGATACTCATTGGTCGCAGATATCGAGTTCCTGCTTGCGGGACAATGAAACCCGCACGTTCTGCGCTACGCTGCGTTCACTGCTCTAAATGTCGGAGTATAACAGAGCCTTTAACGTCGTCCTGACGTCTCGTGACGTCGTCGTCAACGTCAACATCGACGTCAATGCGACGGCACAACGACGTCACGACAAAGAATTAATGTCGTGTAACGTCGTCGCCACGTCAACATCCACGTCGACGCGACGTCACGACGAAGTCTTGACGTCGTGTAACGTCGTCGTCGTCGTGAAGGTGTCAGGACGCCGTTGTGACATCGAGTTGCGTCATGTCGACAGCGATGTCGACGACCTGACGCGACGCGTCTTTATGACGATGCGTTGACAAAAAGGACGCTGTCGTCTTGACGTCGCGTGACGACGTCGGCGTCAACGTTGACATCCACGTCGTTGTCAATGCGATATGACGTCAGAACACAATCTTGATGTCGTGTAACGCGCGTCGTCAACGTCGACGGCGAAGTGGACGGTTAAGGCGCCGTTGTGGTGTCGCATGGCGTTGTGACGACACGTCAGGTAGCGGTGACGTTATGTATTGACGCAACGCTTGGCGCCTAAGTTACATAAAAGATATAGCCCGGGGCTCTATTGTTTCTATGACCTTGACCTGTGTGCCGGTCGAGCGTTGGAACGCACGCTTTTTTAATAAAAAAAAGGTTGATACATACATTCTTGGTTAAAAATTATCAGCGCGTTTTGTCAAGAGCTTATATTGTAGCGTTCGTTTACTGCTTGTTTATGCAAATCCAAGCCACTGCACTCGTAGTGCCCTCTAATAAACCGTTTCCTTCTTCTTTTTTTTTTTCTTTTTTTGAAAGGCTAGCGATCTTTTTTTGCGCACTGTTTTTGAAGTGAGGCTGGGTCGGATTTCGCCCGAGTTTGTGATTTCTTCGTCCTAATTGCCTAGGGGTATTCATGGGTACATTAAAGCAGTGTTGGACAAAATACTCGAAAAAAGTATTTAAGTGATGTTACTAAATACCGGCTTCATTAATTATTTAAAATACTACTCAAGTTACTTTCACTGTAAAGTATCTTGAGTAGAGTACAAATACTTAGAAATGTAATTCAATTAGTTTTGAAGATACTTTCGCATTGCGTAATTTGTATCGAAGGCAGTGACGACAATTATACAGCTGCGCATATCTAGGTTACCAGAAGGGTTTATTATCACGCAACAACACAAAACAAAAAGAGAGGAAAAAGTGTCGGGCTATTTTATGCAGTCCAACTATAAGGAGCAGTATATTGTCACGAATGACAAATGATGAGGCGGCGTATTACCAAAGAAACTAAACGTTTAATGGGGCGAACTTCTGCCAAAACAAAATAGAGAAAGGCTAGCGTCGCAGGCGTCGATGTCGGTGAAACAGCACGATTGAGGGCTGGAGCAAGACTGACACCAAACCGAAAAAAAAATTGGCTTCCTTTTGTATGTTTATAAAGCCTTGATGTTGGTACGCCTTAACCGGTGACCGGTCGCTTAGCTGTAGATGAGAAATTTAGCCAGTGCAGTACAACCGCTAACCTGAGGGTTTTAACGTGCATCACACAGTAGTGATTACCCGAACGCGTGCCGGTGCGAGACTCAACCAGATCGAAAGGGGCGGGGCGGTGGGGATCGAACCAAGAAGGTTCCCAGCGCAAGCTTTCGCTACCGCCACGCGGAGCGCCTTTTTGTTCCCGAGTGGGTTTCTTGAACATCCGGCGTAGAACGTTCCTGGCGTAGAATATTCGTAACTCGATCACACGACAACGTTCTCGAACTTACGCGAATGTCAAGTTGAAAGAATAAATAAAAGAGGAGTCCGCTCCCTGGAATCGAACCCGGAGGCTCCGCGCGAGAGCCAAGCGCGGTACCCATTCGGCCTCGCGCTCGCTCGGCGATACGCGTGGCAATATCACTTATACATGTTACAAAACATTTCTGGGACATAAATAAAGAGGTCGCTTTAGCTATAGTGACATCGCTGAATATCACATTCTGCGGAGCACCTTAAACGCATCGTTTAACTAAAATTCATATTCCCTATATGGGGAGTTTATTATAAACGAACTTGGGATACGGATATGAGTGATTGGATAACCAAGAAAACCCACATAAAAGCCATCGGCAGTGGTCGCACCTTCCTCAAGGTGGTTGTGTTCAGAAAGGCACTCAGCGTTGGGGGGTGCTTTGTTGGTATTTTGAGAGGTCATCCAGGTTTTATTTCGTTTCCTGTCCTGTTCTCCGCTTATCAATGTTCGCTTACAGACATTGTTCGCGAGAGCAATAAGTGACGGACTGACGAAAAGAAAATAAACAAAGGGTCATTCCATGGCAAACGTCCCAGACGTTGCGCTCGAGCCCTTTCAAATTCTTCAAAAAAAAAAAATAATCATGACCTTTTGCCGCAATGTGCGTAGCCATAACCTCAAATATTTTTGTCGAAAAAACATTTTTGATGACGTGAGCGCGGTTTTAACTTTTAAAAACAGCGTGAAACTAGGCATCACTCAATAATTGATGAAAAATCAGCTTTTTAGTGAAACACCCAACAATATTTTTTTTTCTTAAATTTGCACGGCTTTCGACTTACATTGCGGTTCGGCTTATAAAGTATTGTTTAATTTAAATATTAAAAAAAAAACTATATTTTTTTCAAAATTTTTATTATTTTTGTTATTTTATTTTAAAATCTTTAATTTCTCCCAGGACTTAATAGAACTTCTTACCGGCTGCCCCTGCAGGTGTATAATCTATAAAAAATGTTTAAAACCGCTCAATTAAATATGTCGCAGTAAGCAAAAATCCCGAAGTTGCAAAAAAGTGCGTTTTGACGCATAAACAGTCGTTTATGTCACCCTGATGTGGTCCAAGTAAAAATACAAAATATGGTGGGTTTGGAAGAACAATCGATATCTTTTGATTCTGAAAGGTTAATCAAAGTAATTCTTGTTTTAAGCGAGAAAACAATTTTTGAATTTGAACTCTCGCACCACAACCCGGCGTCGCTACTTACGCCTCTTCGCCGCACAGCACGCCACCTGCGACGATAGCCCACACAATTAGGTCCAAAGAAAGAACGGAGTTTTCTCCCACCTCCCCTTGTCCGTCTTTCCGGCTGCAAGAGAAGAAACGGCGGGTATCGTGTAATAATCGGAGGTGCCTCCAGCGCGTAGCAATAGCAGGCCCGTTGTGCCCTTTGTACCTATAGGGCGGCTCGAAACGCGATGCCTAAACGACGGGCGACATCAAGTGACAAGGAGTTTTCCATGCCATGTCAAAGGTCCTACGGCCACCTCCGATTCCTAAAATAAATTGATGGCTCTTCACCGTAACGTTTGTGGTGCCTCTCTAACATATTTCTTTTTAAGAAAAACAAATTTCATGGGGTGATGGCTGTTTGAACTAGCAAAAAGGGGGGGGGGGGTGGAAGTACGAGTCATTCAATAATTGAGGCAGGCTAGTAGCCAAAGGGCCCCCCCCCCCCCCCCCGAAATCTTTCCTTTTGCTGGCGCCTCCTCTCCCCCCTCCTCCACATGCAGCATTTTGTCATTGGCGGGCCCCGCCCCCCCCCCCCCCCCCCCCCCGAAACAGAATCCTGGCTACGTTCCTGATTTGATCAAAAGTAAGATTTTGTTACAAAACACTGAAATCTTTTTGCCTAAAAACCCTACGGTATTTGGATTGCTACGTAATAAGGATCATGGTCATGAAATTTGGTATGCTCGAAGCAGTTTTAAGAAATAAGGATTATATAAGCATTTTAAGCATATTTTTAGTCTTGTCACAAACTATGGCTTCGCTGCATGCGACTGTAAATACTCCTATTGACAGCCCTGTAGGTATACTGTACACGAAAAATATTTCAGGCCGTACAACTAAATATCGTGCAGAAAAAAAAAAAACTAATTTTGTGCGAATTAAATTGCGTTTTGCCGTTTAAAGCGCCGTCAATTCTGCCTTGAGGTGGCCCAAAGAAAAATACGTAACATGGTGACTTCTACAAAAGAGTTTATTTATTTTTGTTCTTGAAAGTGTAATGAAAGCAATTTTGTTCTAAAGAGGAAAAAAAAACATTTTGAATTTGCGTATTTGCACCGCAACCGGGCGTCGTTCCTTGCGCCTCTTCTCTGCACAGCACGCCACCGTCCAGCCCGGCAAAGCGTGCGACGGTGTCATGGTGTGCGCACGCAGGTAGAAAGCAGGACCTCAAGTTGTTGGGTACATCTTGGTGGGAAGAGGCTTTTTTTCTATTATTGTTGCTTTATGGCTTTTCCTATTTGACCGTTTGGCGCGGCTGTGTCCTCCTGCGGACTTCCACTGTCTTGATATCAGCAACTGCTTAGCGCTGCCAGGTAAGAGCATCCACTAGTAAGCTAGCTGTTTCTAACGTACACGTCGCAATCACTCTCTCTTCTCGACGTCAGGACAGATGTAGACAGCAACACGAAAGCTTCGTGAACGGGCAATCTCATACGACGAGGCGATGTGGTGTTAACGAATGCGCGCAGTTGGAGGCTCACGCCTCGTTTGTGTTTAAATCGGCTTTGAAACGGAAAATTCTCGCGTCGCTGAATAGTTCCGCTTTTCACCGCAGTATCCGTGACAGCAAGATTTTGAGGCGATATTATCGCATTTCCCTTTAAGGAGAAGTCCACGTCAACTGATGCCGCCCGAATTAGGCATCGCGTTTCGAGCCGCCCTCGGGCGCAAAGGGCACAACGGGCCTGCTATTGCTACGCGCTGGCGGCACCTCCGATTATTACACGATACCCTTCATTTCTTCCTTTGCAGCCGGAAAGACCGAAAAAGGGGAAGCGGCAGAAAACTCCGTGCTTTCTTTGGACCTAATCGTGTCAGCTATCGTCACAGGTGGCGTGCTGTGCGGCGAAGAGGCGTTAAGAAGCGACGCCGAGTTGGGGTGCGAGAGTTCAACGTCAAAAATTGTTTCCTCGCTTTAAACAAAAATTACTTTGATTAAACTTTCAGTATCAAAAGATTAGCGATCGCTCTTCCAAACCCACCATATTTTGTATTTTTTACTTAGACCACCTCAGGGTGAAATAAACGGCTGTTTATGCGTCAAAGCGAACTTTTTTGCACTTTCAGGATTTGTTTACTGCGAGATATTTAATTGGGCGGTTTCAAAAGTTTTTTTTTATAGATTATATACCTGCAGGGGCAGTCAGTAAAAAGTTTTATTAAGTCCCGGGAGCATTTAGACATGTTTTGATAAAATAACAAAAATGTTAAAATTTTCAAGTGTTTTTTTAGTTTAAAAAAAATATTAAAATTAAACAAAACTTTACAAGCCCATCCACATTGTAAGTCGAAAGCCGTGCAAATTTAAGAAAAATATTGTTCGGTGTTTCACTAAAAAGTTGATTTTTCATCAATTACTGAGTGGTGGTTTCACGCTGTTTTTAAAAGCTAAAACCGCGCTCACGTCATCAAAAACGTTTTTTCGCCAAAAATAATTTCAGGGCATGGCTACAAACATTGCGGCAAAAAGCAATGATTTTTTTTTTTTTTTTTTTTAGAAATTGGAAGGGGTTGAGCGCAACGTCTGGGATGTTTGACATGGAATGACCCCAAAAAGAAGCTTAAACGTTTTGCCGTAGGGGGGTCAAATGTACAACAAGCAAAACAAAAATGTCTTTTCTTTCTCTCTTTTTTCCTGTTCACTTCTATTTTTTTTATTTTTTTTTATTTGTTATTTTCTTGACAGTCAAGTTTGCATTGTTGTCGTAGGTCGTTTCCCGGTCTGCGTCGCGCCTCAGCGTGGCATTCAATCGTAACCTCCATAAAACCACCCCGTTTGTTTGAGGATTTTTTGGAGAAAACTCTAGGAAGCAAAAAGCGTCTTTGGGAAGGCGAGGGGAAAACCTTCATTGTACGAACTTTGGACTAAAATATGAGTCAATCGGCAAAAAAAGCGATGTTTTCACGAGCTCAGTCAAAGTCACCGGAGCTAATCGGAGCTAGCAACATGATTTGGTTGCTCGAAAGAATGTTCAGGTTTGCTCGTGCCACGCCCACGCCACTTGATACCGAAAAAGTCAGATAATGGCGGAATGTTAAAAATGTATTTGAGATAATCAGTACACGATACTCAGAAATGTATTTAAAATAGAGTATTGAATACTCTGAATCACAAGTATTTGCTAGATATCAAGATACTTCAAAAATTATTTAAAATACAGTATCTTGATTCTTGAGTAGAGTATTTAAAATAGGCACAAGTCTGCTTTAAAGAAATGGTGATGTCATGCCGTTTTTTTTTTTTTTGTAACTCGTTTTTCTCAGGTATATCTGAGTGAAGTGACACGTAAAAGGTTGTGCAGGGACGTTTGCGACGTTGTTTCTCCTGTTCCGATGTACAGAGCTTTGTTCTCCGCTGGCCCAGGCCAGAACGTTTCAAAAAGGGTCGAAAGAATGCTAGTGCCACCGGGTGTTAAATCGTTTCACTATAAATTGCACTCCGGTACTCCACCGGTAAAGACGTGGATGGAGGATAAGGGCCTTTTAGTCCTGTGGGGCGCTCACTGTTTTCTTTGTAAGAAGCCGGAGACCATTGAACATGTCTTCCTAGAGTGCTGGAATGGCGTCTTTTTGTGGGACGTCCTCCAGCGCAAATTGAAAAAAGAGTTACCGCTCGAGCCCCACGGCATCAGGTATCTTTCCCTGGAGAACGATGATGGCGTCCCGTTTGATCTTATAATGCTACTATGTCTGCACGGCATTTGGAGGTCGCGAATGGTCGCGAGCCATGCTGACAGTGACGCACGAGAAGCACAGGAGTATTTCCATGAGAGCATTATTTGTTTTCTTGAGCTCGTCAAGGCACGTGAAAGTGTTCGCGAGTGGCTTCCGCGAATCGAAGTACTCGTAGCAATGTGAAAATTTTAAACCAGGACGCTAGCCAAAGCCTTGGCAGGCCATTTTCTCTTCGTTTGTGTTATAGTCTGCCGTTGCGTGTGTTCCTTTGCCCAGCAATAAAGAAAAAAAAAAGAATGAAAAGAAAAAAGCGGGGATTGTCTAATCGGTTAAGGCGTCACTCCGGATAGGTGAATGTTGCTAGTTCGATCCCCGCTCTTGGCCTAATGTTTCGCTAGCCCTATTGTCTTTTCCCTGAGTTTAATGCAATAAATTCAATAATCACTTTCTCTCCTTCGTTCACAATATTCCAACGGCCGACGTTTCGTACCCCTAGAAAAAAAAAAAAGCAGAAAGGCCATACTATACGTCTTTTTGCGTGCTGTTCCTAATTTCTTAAATATCAACAAAAGACGGAACGGCTGACGTGTCGTAGAACTTGTCGGAAAGCCCAAGATTGCCATTGCCACACATATTCAGAGTGAACAGAATCTAATGTTACGTCGGCCATACTGTTGTACATGTGTGCGGCGCTGAATCCGATTAGTCGTCAAACAATATAGGCGTCCTGTGAGTTCAAGTGGCTCATGTGACGCTGACATTTGCTGAAGGTAGGCCGCAATCAGCAATTTTTTTTTTATAAGAACGTGACGTCTTGATGTGCTTGTGCCATGGCGGATTGGGGTAGCTTTTCGAAGTTTGTGACTTCCTGATGGGCTGGCGTCAGGTCGGATTGGACCTCCTTTTTAAATCATGCGACGTGCTTAGTGGCAAGTGTCAGGTTGTATTCGGCCATGTGTTTGACGCGCCCTACGACTCGTGGCCCGTCGGATGACTGGTCCTGCATGTCTCTTACCTTAGACATCCGTTTCTGTGTGTTTTGTTCACGGTGGAAGAAACACATTGAGGTGATGCCACTCGCCGCTCTTCCCGTGGGAAACGAGCGAACAGATCGTGTTCGGAGCTAACCTCGAACCAGGAGTAGTTAGTTCCGCGCCGCCGCGGAGGGCGCTCCGGTATGAAGTTTCTCCTCGGCGGCCATGGTGTCGGCGGCTGATCGTGCTCGCCTTTATCGCGGTGCTGTGGTGTGGTGATGGTGTGTGGCCAGTGACTAGCCTCATGTTTTGCTTTGGTGCTGTGTCGATCACAGGTGTCACCATCGTGCACGAAGGTGAGCCTTAACCCGAAGAAGTTATGCTATAAGGATGGGAAAGACGTGCTGCATTCCCAATTGCAATTCGGGGTACCGGAAGTGTGCAGAGCGAGTGCCCTTGTTCACTCCATAGAATGACGCTCGCCTAGAGCAGTGGTGGGAGAAACACGGTTTGGGAGGGACCCCATACTTGGGCCACATCTATCCCTATGCGAGTAGCCTGGAGCACGGTGGAAGAAACACGGTTTGGAACGCGCCATCTATCCCCGTGCGAGTGAAGCGCGCTTGGTGCCCGAACATAATGTGGCCGCCACGTCAGACGGAGAATCATCACCTAAATGTGTTTCTTCCAGCTTGGTTTTCTTACATCAAAGACTTGAGAAAGAATTCAACAAACAGACAGTGATAAAAATTACTCAGTTATAAACAGGAATATTGCACATACGAATCATTCATGCGGCTTTTATAGATGTGTCACCAGTCCCCGCTTTTCCGGCCATTTGTTGCTGAGTCAACTCCTGACTTTGGCGCTATCAAGCATTCAGCGGTCATTTATACATCGCAAGCGGTCGTTTATAGGCAGCCGGCAACGGCCAGACGGCGCCAGCAGGGTGAGAGCGCTCGGTTATACCCTGTCTCGTCGTAACTTGGCAATCGGCGAACGATAAGCCCCACATTGCGTGCCGAAGGCTTCGAAATGCGCGACGCATACGAGCGCAACGCACACATATTGGAGCATGACGCAGCGAAAAGCCTGATACTTCTTCGGAGTTGAGGCGCGCTCCGGTGATACGCAGTCACGTTCCGATTGGCCCACCAGGGCCGTAGGTTCCGCTCTACTGGCACGTTACGCGATCACGGCTTCCTGGGATAACCAGTATTTCTTGCTACAGACACTAGGCTCAGCGGTGCCACCAGAGTAATAGCCCACGTTCGAACAATGCAGCCGCCACTCCCAGGGGTACCCAGTATTTCTTGCTTAGTCGCTAGATTGCGCCAAACCAAACAGCGTTGCAGGTTGCCTATACACGAACTCAACTCTCCTACGTCACGCCGCGGTGGTGGCGCGCCGGACGCACTTCCGGTCTCGGGCGGTAGGCAGAAGTCACCGTGCCAGACATGCATTCCTGTGTTCCCTTGGAAGAAACAAGACAAAAAACCTGCCTTCTCGTCAAAATGCTGGGACAGGGGCTGTACCAAGAGAGTCTGGAAAGGTTTGAAGATCAGTTTTCATGTGTTTTTGCCCCCTCCGTTCGTCCGAGAACGTGGATAGTAGCCGTGAAAAGGGCAAACCAGACGCTGTCGAACTACGATTGCGTGCGCGGGCAACACTTTGTGGTCGCCAGATGTATTTGCTTTGTTCCAACATAAACGAGAGAAAACCGCCAGGTTGTCCGAACCACCCACGGGTTCAGTGCGTCTTCAAATTCATACGGCCGCCTATCGTTCGAACTTTCGTCTGCTCTTTCGAACGTCTGCTTTTTGTCGTCTGCTCGTTCAAACAAAAGCGGCCCGTAGACCAAACTTTGACACGGTGATTGCAGTAGGAAGTAATTGCAGGCCTCAAAAGACTTAAGTAGGCTTGGTGTAAACAGTAGATACAAGATGTTGATCATTGGTACCGGTGGCCATCACCGACTTGTTACGCTTGGTCTGTTCCCGCTTCCGATTTTCAGTATCGACGTCGATCATCGCCGCTATCTTCTATACTTTTGCAACACGAGCGACGTCGCTGCCGAAAATAGCTGGAAGAATCTCATCATGGTTTTGGCGTCCATTCTGCGGTGTTCATGCGAATGAATCGCCGCACGTCAAATTATTTACGGAAAGTTTAGCGGCGTAACGAGCCTTGATAATTTCGCTTACGCGATTAAAGTGGTAAGACATTGCGATGAGGACACATAATCGACAATTCCAACGCGAAAAAGAGTATCCAGACTCACACAGACGCCGACAACGTGACATTCGAGTGGTTTGTTGACGCGGGACGTGGTGCTTCTTGCCAGTACCCCATTACGCATGCGTTCGAACTGTCGTCTGCTCTTTCTGACTTGGCTGCTTTTTGTCGTCAGCTCGTTCAAACGACAGCGGCCCGTAAATCAAACGTTGACCCGGTAATTGCCATAAGAACTAAGTGCAGGCCTCAAAACACTTTTGAAGGTTGGTTGGGGTAAGTAGGCTAAGCGTAAACAGTAGATGCAAGATGTTTATCATTATTGTTACCGGTCGCCATCACCGACTTGTAATGCCCGATTCTACTTGCGGTTTTCAGTATCGACGTCTACCATCTCAGCTACGGTCCACGCTTTTGCAGTCCGAGCAACGTCGCGTCTGAAAACAGCGAGCAGAATCTCATCGTGGGAGTCAGGCTTTAGCGCCCATTCTGCGGCGTCCACGTGAAATGAATCGCCGCACGTCACATTATTCACGCAAAGTTTTGCCTCGTTAGTTTTGCTGAAGCTGCTCAAGTAGTCAGACATTGTTAGGAGGACGTAGCATCAACAATTCCAACGCGAAAAAGAGCACGGGGACTCCCACCAACGCCGACAACAACGCAATGCAATGGTTTGTTTATGGGCGACGGCGGGCTTCTTGCCCACCATCCACCGCGCATGCGCGGCGCCGGTGGCGTCCACTAGGGGCGCTCCGGTTTGTTTGTAAACATGAGTTGGTGTATACATCGGCCGGTTTGTCCTATGTACTCAGCTCCGCATTTGAGGTGGATGAAGTGCACTTTTTTCTGTTCAGCAAGCCCGGAAAAGCGTAGAGTGTTTTTTTCGCAAGCTGGCTTGGCTTCTTTTCGGTTGATCATGTTGCTCATGCTTGCCAGTTTGAATCTACTGGAAAAGACAACGTTCGTGTCATAGCGTGAAGCAATGAATCGAATACGATGGGAAACATTATGAATGTATGGTATGCTGGCTGTCCTTCGACTGAAAGACGCTTTTGTAGTTGCTTTTGAGTTAATAAGCTGGTGAAAAACAGACACAATGCGTTCCACCGGATATCCGAAACTCGCGAGTCGTCAAGTTTGGCTCTTTATGCTATGTGATGACAAATACTGACAGGACTTTGTTTTGGCTGATGTGATTAACGGCTTGTGATCATACTATTTTAATAGATTTTGAATAAGCACTCTCAAAACGAACCACTGCCTTTTCTGAACGCTGCCTGAACGCACAGCAAACGCCTGCATTGTTTTTTTCGTTTTTTTTTTTCAATCGCAGGTTTAGAAATTCTAGCTCTTTCGAGGATGGATCTTCCATTCTGAATTTCAGTTTGCCTCCTGCGTCTTCGAACGAGCCACGATCACCTCAACTTTATTGGCTGGAGGGTGAATAATCAAGTAGTCATCAACGTAGCGGACTACTGTACATTCCAAGCTAGTGCTCTTGACCTTTACCTGTATGGTTCTATCGACGTAAGACAGGTAAATTTCAATTAGTATGGGCGCCAGGCAAGATCCTATACACAGCCCGGATTTCTGAATCTAGGTTTGTCCTTCGTGCTTATTCATTGTTGGTTTTAGGTAGAGCTGCAGAAGCTTGAGGAAGCCGTAAAGTGACACTCCGAATGAGTTTTGAAAGCTGCAGATCCCGTGTTTGGTGACGGCTTCTTGTACGGATTCGAGAAGAATTGAAATGTCCAGGTTATAATACATATATTCTATGTCTAGCCTAAAGAAGTCTAAGTTAGGAGCACCAGTATAAAACGGTTCTAGAGCGTTGATAAGCTCCTCAGAGTTTTTGATGCGAAATGGCTGTGAGGGATGTACTTACGCCGGAAAGGGGTTTCTGGAGAAACGTGGCGAGGTGGTCCTGCCAGCATCCTCTCTCAGATAATATTGTGAAGAGAAAGACGTCACAGTGAAATTTTGTGCTGGATGGGGCTCAGCTACACAAAAACTGTCCTCAGCTATATACCTTTTGCCGAATTACCCAAGCACCAAAAACAACGCCGGGAATGTAGAAACACGCGCTGCGCGTGCTGGCGTCTTCAGCTCTTACTGCTCGAAAGCAAAAATCTAAAACAAATGGCACTTCGCACGCGCGTTCCACGTACGCTTTTGTTTCTTACTTTACTGCGAATATATATATGTATATTTTTTATTTTTTTTTTTTTTTTGTAAAGAGGGCGAGCACCGTGCAGCGCATGTACCTGCCTTCCCAACATTCTCTTTGATGCAATTTAGCAAATGGTCTATTGGTCGTCACACGGCAGTCATTTTAGTGTTCAAATGAGGTGGATAACAATGCAGATATTGTGTTTCACGTGTTTTCTGTGCTCTGCTATTTTTAATTTCAAATGCATGTAAAATTACTTTAAAATGTTTGTTTTTTTAAGTCCTGAAAGTGTTGTTTACATAATCCGTAAGGCAGCTCAAAATAGCAAGCTGTCTTGATGTTTATATATACATATATTTATTGATTTATTTTCTTAACACTATAAGCCTTATACACACTTTATTGCAAAAAGGAAAACGCATAACTCGACATCGAACGTGATTATTCAAGCATACACATTTCACGCGACAAAAACATGTACAAGAAAAAGTAATGGTCAGTGTAAAATATACATATATATAAAATACGACTAACGCAAATAAAATACAGGGGGGTAAATGAGGTAGGTAATTCACATGTTTAGAATTGTAAATGTAGCTTGATATAAGTTCCAGAAGAACAAGGCTTAAACCGTAGAATTGTTCGCGATAAGCAAGCACTCACTCGCCCTCCCTTTTGTCTACTTCTGACGCGTGATGCAGCATTTCCTCGGAAACGGCGACGGCGCGATTCCAACGGGGAAAGGATTGGAGGCCAGAAAGATGCCTAAGAGATGAGGTTAGGAAAACAGTAAACCCGTTTCTTTCCTATTTCGCTATACAGGTCTGGTCTTGATCAATGCTGATACGCCACGTGGCGTGAAAACCTGGAACTAGGCCGGCCGTGTCCCGGAAAGCTGGCCAGGTTACGCATGAATAAATTTAACCATACCTGAAATGGAGCTCACTTCTCCCCTTCTAGGCGTTTTATCGCCGCTGAAAATATCCGCCAGGTCCAGGAACCGACCCTGGCCCTTTCCAAGACTGGTCAAGACTGGTCCGTACAGCAAACAAGTGTTAACACTTTCTACCACTATTGGTCGTAAATGCCTCAAGGGTGAGATCAGACGTTTAATTAATACCTGTAATCAGACATGAAAAGTAATCCATTACTTTTCTCGAGTAATTTTCTAACTGTCACGTTACTTTTTTGCGACAGTAATTTGTAATGGAATTTCGTTACAAAATATTGGAAACGGATTACTTTAATTACTCGTTACTTTTTAAAATTATTAACGTAATGCAGAAACTGGTGCAATATGAGTTTGCGACCATCCGTTCGACACGGGCGCTCGGCCCACGCATTTTTCAGTGCTACATGCAACTATACTATATGTTCTTGCATAAGCTGACAGTGCGGCAAAGCCAGGGCCACTGACCGCAGCTTTGAGACGTTGCACTCACGCTTGAAAGGCCCATTTCAAAAGGGAGTTTTCGCAGATACGGTTCCTTACCTCCGAATCTCCTAGCAGAGGTAGACGCTGCTACTGAGCATGCGCACAGCTCGATTTGTCTGCACAATTCCAGGGATCATTTTCGGCCGCAGTAAGCTGGCGTGATGGCGGGTGTGGGTGTAGCTTGCGCTGCCTTGTCAGCTCACATGTGAACGGAGTGCACCTACATTCTTTCTCTCAAATATAATATTTTATTTTCACAAGGACTACCATAATGGGGGCGTATGAGAAATGGAAGGTAGAGTTGCAGAACATTTTTGAAAACATCGAAATTGTTCCTATCGTTTTCGTGATAAGCGTACCGGGAAAGTAACGTGAAAGTAATTTGTAACGTAACGAGTATAATTCGTTACTTTTCAGCGAAAGTAATATGTAATGGTAATCCATTATATTTGAGGCTCAGTAATGTGTAATTGTAATCAATTACATTTTCCAAAAAACGGGCACAAGTCTGTCCGTAATCACTGACCGTCTGGGGATCCGTACAACTGACTGGAGATCTGTAGGCCAGCGCTTGGCCTCGCTTTCTTCGAGGCTGCTATGAAACTAAAGGAAGTTACGGAATAGTACTTTATAGAGTTCAGATGATGAATATCTTCTGTGGCAAAAGAGAAAGAGAAATGTTCGCAATAAAATCATGACAATAGAAAAAAAATCGAAAACATTCAAGAACAGTCGGGGCTTTCTTTGCGTAGCAAGGTGAACAATTAGCGTCTAAGGTATTTGACAATCTGAAACATAAAAATATAATTTTTACAACTGGGGCCCCAATCTACACGGTGAGACCAAGCGGGACCAGGGGACAGGAACGTCGCCGCCTTCTGCGATTGGCCAGCTCCAAACCACTGACCAATCGCATCAGGCGGCGATGTCCCGGATCCCTTGGCCCCTCTTCGTCCCGCCGTGTATATAGATTGGGGCCCCTGCTCTAATTTTCGTGCTTTTTGGTTTTTTTTTAAGGCGACAGGCCTTATATGTACCATTACGGGAAAAAGGCGGTGTACGCGTTGTGCCCGAAAGATAACAATAAAAATACGTCATCAAGCACGCGCCGCTGAAGGACAAAGCGGGCGCGCCTCAGAAATAAAACACAAAGAAAAGAAAAGCAAACGCAGATGCTTCGTCACGTGAGCAGTGAAGCCGGCGGGAACGCCACGCCTGCCCGGAGGGGGAGCTGATGTCACCGCCGGAGCAAAACATTTCACCAGCGGGACTATAATGATTGCGTACTTTGCGGACTTTGGCTAATTAATTGCGGGAATTGATCCCGGCCACATATAAACGAAGGACCGAAAACTATTCTTTCCTGCTTGCCCTAGTTTTCATTAAAAAGAATAAAAGAAATTGGTATCTCTGGCACCCCTCAACTCAACATTGAAGCGGCACCAGCTTCGCCTGTGACGTCATTCGGAGTGGCGTTGGTTTCCGGTTGGGTTCTTCTGGCTTCCGTTTCCCCAGCGCTCGCCGGCTCGCCAGGCCTCGCCGCCAAGGAGGTTAGAAATACTAGGAGGGGGCACGTTGCAATATTGGTGAAGCCTAGTCATAAAAAGTTTAAACGATTTTGTGCCCAGCGTGACCGCAGCTCTCTCTGGCGATTGGTGCGCGTGACATGTCACGTGTGAGATGGATGGCTGATTGTAGAAGGACTCCTGCAGGCTTGCGCGCCCTCCGTCCGGTAGGTTTTATCAGGTCGAAGGCTAGACTGTGGTGTGTTCTAGTACCCCATAGCAAGACGAAGGCTAGCTACGGTCACGTGATGTGGTCACGTTGGCATGGTAAGTTGAGGAGAGTAAGGAGGAAAATGAGAAAGAGGCGAGGCGTCAAGGGAACATGGCTTGTGGAGGCTACGCGGCCGACGTCATGCCCTCTCCTACCCTTCTATCCTCCTTGCTCGCCGCTCTCCCGCCGATTCCCGACCAACATGGCGGCATGGGTGGACGGCCTGAGCGACGTCGAGCGCAAGATGCTTGCGGCGCGGCGGGCAGTCGAAGTCGAAGTCGAGGTCGAGACACCAGGAACAATAACGATTCCACGATACTACGGACCACGACCAACGCACTCCGTCGAGCGAGGGAAAGACAAAACGTCCGGGTTGCTCGTGTAGCCGCCGTAAGCGCCTCGGGCGTCGACGGATGACGGCGACGGCAGGTTTTGTTGACTTGCGGTAGATGGCGTCACAAATAATTCATACCCTTTTAGCGGCAATATTAGGCTTTTGAAGCGTTTCTGCATGCCTAAAAACAAGATTTTTTAAACTTAACCTTAAATCAAGCTTACAATTGCCTAACACTATCACTTAGAAAAAACACTCCGAATGACGTCACACCACAGGTTCCATTTGCGGCCACCATGTGGCCGCAGGTTGGGAAAAAAAAGCGTTTTTTATTTTACGATTACGCAGCGAAATAGAGATATTTTGGGGTATGGTGGCACTTTTTCTCTTACTTATGCCGAAGTAAACAATATAAAAAATACAAGCTGCACATTCATTCAGTGTTAAAATCATTGCACCGCCCCTTTAAGCGTCTTTGGTTTGTTCATTTTTTTTTTCATTCGCATTACCGTGTCATTTTTTTTATTTATATACAATGTCTTCCCAGAAGTTCAACTATACACTGTTTCATCACAATTAAAAGCTCTATAAAAGATATGAGCACAAAAAAAGAAAACGCAAATACAAACATTGAAGATGTAATGTCACGGTGTTTCCACTACATTTTGTTTAGTCGGTGGTCGCACAAACACCAAAAAAGCACGAACTGCATGACCGTGCAATCTTGATTGCACGGTCATGCCTTGATTGCCTCATCGGCCCGTAGTGTTGGCTGCGCTCTGAGCTAAGGTAAAGCGAAATCAAAATTAAGACCCTAGGTTCAAACCAGCGAAGGGCATTCGGCACGCCCCAGCAAGAAAAAGCAGTCTGTTAATTTCCCAACTGTAAATCTCTTTTCGTGCAACCCAAATCTCGATGCAGGGCGCCCTTGCAGTAATAGGACTCCGACAGATTGCGGCAACCACGGGCGGGATTAAAACCCGCCAAACGGGGACCCGTTGGCCAGTGCATTGCCTCAGAGCCACCGAGAGGGCTGTGGAACAGAATATAGTCACACCATTTTCAAAAGCCATAGTGTGATTGTAAAAATAATGTCTGCACTTGATAAAAAAATATATATATGTAATTCGCAAACATGGTGGAATTGCAACCGCCGTAATCTCTTTCATGGCGTCAATTTTATTTGGGCATACCGATGCACAGTGAAACGCGCGTAAAAGTAAGTGGACCGCAGAAGTCCACTCGCAGCCTCGCGCTTGTTGTTTTTACATCTCTTGCTCACTCACTGCGGTCATCCAGGCATCTGACACCCACAAATCTGGTGCCATTTCTGTCTCTCAAGTGGCATTCCAAGCGGCACATGACGAGAAGTGTAAATTAAGCTATTCTTGAACGCGTGTCGCCATCTGTATTTGAGTTTAGCAAACTGCAACTTGCAGTAACCGAATGGGAAAAGTTTGTGATTGAATACTGAACTTCACGAGTAATCTATCCATAGCCAGTTTCTGGAAACTGTAATATCAAAAGATGCTTCGTACTTTGATGTCTCGAAATTTTCATTAGTTAGCCTGATTCCGATCTCATAGCACTAAGAAATAACACTATTTCAAACTTTATTTTTTATTTAAACATGCTCAATATCTGCAGAGTTCATTGCTTACTTTTTAGGCGAAAGCCTTATATGTCCCCATTACGGGAAAAGGCGGCGACGGCGTTGTGCCCAAAAGATGGCCATAAAAATACGTCATCAAGCACGCGCCGCTTAAGGTCAAAGCGGACGCTCCTCAGAAATAAAACACAAAGAACAACACCGCAACGCAGATGCTTCGTCACGGGACCTGTGAAGCCGGCGGGGGCGCCGCGCCTGCGCAGTCGGGAAGCATGATGTCACCGCCGGAGCGCCGTGTGCAAAAGGAAGAAGTGGCGCGCTGCCTCCGGCACGTCAGTTCAGCTTCGGACTTGATCTGTGCTCGTTCTGTGCTTCGTGCGGTGGACTGTGAGGCCGACCGCGTCTACATCTATCACCTCAACATCGGCAGCAGCGTCTACATCTATGGCGGCACACCAAATCCAATACCGGCAGAAACAACTTTATTACGCGTAGAAACATGACTCGAAAACATTTCACCCCCGGGGACTAGAATGCTTTCGCATTCCTACATGTAAGCCGTGTGAAGTGTCTTTGGCGTGCTTTCATTTAAATCAATAACCATATCCAACAGACCGTTCACGTAAATTATCGTGGACATTGGGACGTTATAAGACGCTAAAAAAAGTTTCAATATAAGCAAACTGAGGTCTATTGAAAGTTGAATAATAAACTAACAACCTAAAATAAACATTATGTTGAGACATTAAAGTATAGTTAAGGAACAGTTATATAATAGACCCTTTCCGTAATTCAGTCTGGCAACTTTGATCAGCATCATCGTCGGAAAAATGGCATATGTGCCGTATTAGTACACTGTAGTACTAGACTCTGTTTCACCTTGTGTCGTACCGCAGGAAAGGCTACAAGCGCGAGCTCCTTGCTCTAGGGCACATCTCGGCGGCACAAGCTCTCGTGCACCAAGGGCAGCTGCAACGCTATGAGCTCGCGCTTCTAGCCTCCGCTGCGGTACAACATAAGGTGAAACGGAGTGTAATGGCGACCTTCTGTTTACTGATGAACGAAGAAGTTGAAGATGCTCCTTAGCAGATAATTCGAGGCTTATACATTCGTGACGTTAGCACGATGCGAAGCAGGAATTGGAAGCAAGATTTGCGTAAGCGTTCATTTCTAGCTCGGGCCCAGCCAATCTGTTGGTAGCATCAAGGTGCTCCAAAGCCCCTTGATTTGTAGAACTTTATCAAGCCGTGTACGTGGGTTGACGCCTCGCTCTGACTGGTTGTATCTTTGTTTCTGTCGTCACTGAAAGAGATTGAGAAGGAAATGTACTGTGAAGCGCACACTGTCGTTTGTCGTTGACTTGCCAAAGTGACTTTGCCCGATAAAATACGGCAGACTCCATTTTCATTGTCGCCATTAGTACGGCAAAAGATAAACTGCCATTATAGACGCCAGACGTCACTGAATTTCGGGAAGGGTCCATTGAGCATTAACTTTATGACTGTAGAATACATAGAACAAAAGTTATTAACCGTCAAATACGAAGCAAAACGGATTACATGGTGGGGTTGCGATTATAGCATTTACCGCTCTAATGACGCGAGTATGGAGCACTTTTGAATCACTCCAAGTCCACTAAGTGAATAGACCGATTTCACTGAGCTTTCCACGCAAGCGTGACGCCATCATAACTGTAGTTCATAGAAGGCACACTGATGTATATCGTAGTAAGCTGCATCGCGAATCGAGGCTTGTTTTGATGGGGTCGAGTAACCACCGGTGGCCATTGGTTGACACCATAAATGCACTGAACCCTATGGGGGAAAAGGTGAAAAAAGTGAGATTTTTCTCATTTGTATTATATTTTTGGACAACCAAACTTCGACGAAGTTTTCTAGGAATGGTGAGAAAATGTTGTGTTGTGATGTCAATACTCTCTACACTGAAGTTTTAGGGGGTAAATACTTTTCTGTTCTCGTGTAACGTCATCGTCGATGACGTTACATGACGTCAAGACTTCGTCGTGAGTGCGCGTCGACGTTGATGCTCGAGAAGGCGACGACGTTACACGCCGTCAAGGTTTCGTCGTGACGTTGACGTTCACGATGACGTCAGGACGACGTTAACGTGACGTAATACCGATGTTTGACGTGGCGTGGGGCGTCGACGTCAACGTCGGCACCGACGACCACGTCCGCGTCATCCTCGATGTTGCGCGCGACGTCATGACCGCGTTACAACGACCATTTGATGTCGCGTGACGGCGTCGTCCTCAACGCGACGCGATGTCACGACCGCGTCACAACGGCGACTTGATGTCGCGTAACGGCGTCGTCCTCAACGCGACGTCACGACCGCGTTACAACGGCGACTTGATGTCGCCAAACGGCGTCGTCCTCGACGCGACGCGATGTCACGACGGCCTTACGACAGCACCTTGGCGCCGCGTAACGTCGTCGACGATGACGTCGTGGCGTCGTTATGTCGTGGTGCTTTGACGTTACCTCTGACGTCAAAATCATAAAAAAATACAATATAGCGCCCTATATGACCTTGACCTGTGTCGTTGCTTGATCGCAGTGGAGGTGGCACTGCGGTTCGATGTAGCTTGGTTCCACCTAGCTGATCGCTTTCCACATTTTGAGATGCAACTGAAAGCATGAGCGGAGCCTGTAGCTCCTCCCACTCGTACCTTCTAGTACACTCTACCCGAACACAAAACGCAGGCAACTGGGGTTTTTGTTTGCCTGCGTCGCGCGAGAGCTTTGTTAACTTCTCCCTCGAATAGACTATGGTACAATGAGCACGCTGTATGCACCAACAACATAAATTACGACTCCTTGAGATGTGTGTAAACACAAGCGGCTTCACAATAGTTTTCGAAATATTAACAATACGACACTCTGCACAGGTGACAGGCTCTTAAAATATAAAATTAATGAAAGGGCAGATGAATAAATCAGCCCGCACGCGCGTCAAACTCCCAAGAAATTTTGTTTGGATTTCCGAAGAACTGTTGCCGCCTTACAAGGATCCCAAGGAGGCTTGCCAGTGTCGCTTTACATATTCTGTTTATTATTATTACCTTTTTTTTGCAATCCTCTGTCTTCTCATTGCGCCCCCCCCCCCCCCCCCCCTTGAAGTTGTAATGCATATACAGGTCAGTGACTCACCATTTTTTGCCCGGGTGATAAGCGATGAAAAGCTGTATAAGCGATGTGCGCGACCAAAAGTGTCGCTGCGGTCAGCTTTCCACGATTGACCAAACCATGGATATTTGAGCATTGCCAGATTGTCAACTTTGACGGTGTTAGTTTCGGATTGCGATGGCTCTAGCTTCCACTGTGCTTTTTAAACACACCACTGAACTCGTCGTCGCACCTGATGTTAAAGGGGCCATGAAACGAATTTTGGGTTGGGATGAATGATTTTAAATTGGGACTTTACTAATCGCATATCGTTTAGTTGGCCAAAAGAAAGAGGCTAGAAAGTCAAAAGCCAGCTTTTCGGTAAGAACATTTGAAAATATGGCCGGCTATTTCGTACCTCTTTTTCTTCGAAAGCTCGCCGCCTTTTCACTAAGATACATCCGCGGTTCCAAAAGCGCGTCACCGGCGCCAAACTGACGTCAGCAGAGCCCAGCTCACGCATTGGACACGAGAACTGCGTCACTCGGACGTATGCGCTCGTCAACAATCAATCCGTCGACGAATATTTGGATTCGCGTTTGTGGCCAATGAGTGCCCTGACGGAACTTAGTGTCACTGGGGAATGACAAGTTCTATGGTGTGCATAAAAAGCACGGTGGAAGCTAGGAGTCATCGCACCGGCGCCGAAGGAATGTCACGACCACGTGATTTCACAGTTCGCATTTGAGTTGAGGATTAAAGCTAAGGAGGAAGAAGTAGGAAAATCGTTTCATGACCCCTTTAAGTAGCCAGGATAGCAACTGGTGAAGTCACGGCGAGGCAAATCCAAGTCGTGAAGTCACGGATGGAAACCATAAGAGGGCGCCACCGAAACATCTCTGCCCTAATAGAGCGCTATATTTTCACATTTTCGTAGCGAGAAGGCGGCTTTTGACTTTCTAGTATCTTTATTTTGGCCCCCTAAGCGATATGCTATTAGTAAAATCCAAATCTAAAAAAAAGTTCCAGCCCAAACTTTATTTCATATCCCCTTAATCACGCGGACCACCCATGCTACACCCGTAAATTCTGAATCCAATATTGTTTAATAGCCTTTTTTTAGCTCTCTGCGTAATTGTGCGCAAACAAAATGAAAAAAATAATTTTTTTTTTTGTTTCATTTTTTATTTTTTTTAATCTGGAAGGCGTCCTCCAAGCTGCAAGCACCTCTAGATGTAGGTTCACCCTCTCATTTCCGATCTTCAGGAGTGTGCACACTTCAAAATGTCGATATCCGGCGCGGCGCCCTACTTGAAGGGCTACTCTTCGCTCCGGACTGCATAGCCGGTTTACGCTTTACTCTTCGGCGCAGCTGGTTCGCTGCCCGCTGCCGCCTTTCCGGACTTCCCCGGTGATGACTTGCGAGTCTTAGACGTACTGTTCTCGGGTGTTTCCTTCTTTGACTTCTCGGTCGTTGTTTTCCTTGTCCTGGAACCTTGAGGCTTCGCTTCGAGAATTCTGGCCTTCAAGCGAGGAGACTGACGGAGTGTGACGCTCCCCCTTTTGCTCTTCTTGGCGGGAATTGCGGGGGAAGGCCCGGAACGGCTCCCGCACGAAGCCTTCCTCTTGCTCACCCTGCCCCGAGGGGACGCCAAAGTGTCCCCACTTGCCGCAGAAGTGGATGCAGATGCCATGGCGGGAAGTACGGACTTCTGTCTGCCTGCGCTGGACATTGTCTTCGTCCTTCGTTCGACCGACGTCAAGGTGTTTCTGTGCCTCGAAACGGGGCTGGTAGTAGACTCCTGTAAGAAGAGATAGAACCGGTGAAAGTTGGTCGCGAGAAACTGGCGAGTTGTTCATTTAAACCGTGGTACAGCTAGCTGGTATGCGTCAAAGTATCTTTTTCACAGAAAAAAAAAAAAAGTCAAATCCACATATGCTACAAAAAGAAACAAGAAAAAAAAACACTTTATTCGCTTGCTTTAGAAGTAATTAAAGTAAACAATAGTTAATTTGTCTAACCTTTGTTAAACGGCTGGCACCTTACTGTTTCCGGTTTCGAACTCCTGTACCGGAAGACCGTAACACGAGTGCTGCGTCACAGTTCGGTCGGAACACGTGCCCTCACTGATTGAACACGAGTGCCATCCGAACGCTTACCCAGCGCCCGCGTCCTCACTGACTGGACACGAGTCCCAGGGAAACGCTGCCGCAAAACTGGAGCTCGGCCGAAGCCTCGTGATAGCCTCCAGTAGGTGTCTTATGCAAAATTCAGCACTACAGCTTTTTAAGATTCTTTCACGCAACGTCGTCTGTCTACGCTACATTAGCTCTGCTACAAATCTTGCACGAGTAAATGCGTGTTACTCCCGCGGGACACATCACGTGATCGAGCATGAGCAAAGCTCTGATTCTATAGCAAATAAAGTCCCAGGATCCTGGGAAAGTAGCGCCATTGCCTTCCCTGCCTGCTAGCCGGATACAAACAAATACTAACATATACAGACGACTAAACCACGCAATGTGATTGGCTGATAAGTCTTTCAGAATATGTATTGATATAACAAAATCACAAAAGGTTACATTGTCGCCGACCTGACAATCAAAAAGACTCACTATAAACATTTTAAGTTGACATATACGTTTGCTGCTGTGCAATGTTGTAATAGTTAGGAAATGACTCTGCAAGCGTATCCACAAAGTTTAACGGCACCATTTTAGTTGCGCACAATATCACTGCAATCCCACAGTGCTTCGAAGTTTGGTTTACCGTAGAAACGAAGCTGTGTTGAAGGCGTTACCGAAAAAGTAAGGAAATACCGTTACTCGTTACCTGCAAATAAAAGGAACGCGTTACCGACCTACGTTACCTAAAAATAAAAGGAGCGCGTTACCAGTACCGTTACCGATAAACGTAACGCACGTTACGTTTGAGTTACTTTTTTTTATTTCTGAATTAACACGTTTTACTGTTTCGACGGTACAGGCATGCCTTAAGCGCCAGATTTGAAGGAACATTATGTTCCTGCAGAAATTAAACGTAATTATTTAGCGTTATTTCCAGCAAAAGAATAACAGAATCTGTCCACATCTTACAAAATAACGCCACGGGTCATGAGTTTAGAATATGTTCACAAAGCGTATATAATAAGAAAAGCTGTTTTCATTACGAAAACCCCCCCCCAAAAAAAAAACTAATTCTAGTCAGACAACAGAAGTGTGCGTGTTTTTAATGACAACAATGAAAACAATGTCAAAGAAAATCAAGAGACTTTACCGTAAAAATTTATTTATGGTTCAATGGCGTTTGTTTGTGACTGCGCCGTTTCTTGGGGGCCTAGTACATTATAGTAACTTGTAATAATGCTGACTTTTAGCGAACAGTTACCTTGTTCCGCGTACCGCACACCGGAGCGCCCTCCGTGGTCACGGTATCACCAGGAAGCGCGCTTAAAACCATGCTGCAAAGGCTCCGGCAGTGCGGTACGCGCAACACGGTAGCGGTTTGCTAAATGTCTCTATTAATACAATTAAGATACGTATTTTTTCAAGCTTAAATATAAAATGTTGCTTATGATCTAATTCCAAACATGCGAACGACTATGGCAATCCAATGTATGCAGATTATCATGACTGGTGCCAATTGTGGCATCCTTAATGAACAAGTTAACAAAAATCATGAGCCATTCCACTCTGTGAAATTGGGTGACCAGCCAAGCTGTTTAGCACACGACACAGATGCGCCCGGAGGAGCTGGAGGAAACTAGACACTCGCGACGGGACCGCCACCGGGCGGAAAGTAGACGCGCGCGACGGGACCGCACCCCGGCAGAGCGGAAGGAAAGGAAACTAGGCACTCAAGCGCATGGAGCAACAACAAAGAGAGGGCGGTGCGAGCGTAGACATGGCCGACGCGGGTCGCAGAGCGACAACTCTTTGAGAAATCTTTATTATCTACCTGAGAGTCTACTGATAGGGAAAATGGTGCCTATTGATAACTAATCTACTGAATGGACCCATAGGGAGTATTCATTGGACGCCATATTTGTTGGTGCTGTTTAGAGCACGTGCTCGGAACGAGCTCACATCAATAGGCTGCTAAGACCGGTACTCTTGATGGTGCGGAATGCACGTTGCAAAAGAACTGTGGAAGCTCGCCATCAGCACGCGCTCAGCATTCGCGCACACAGCTATGGCCGCCACTGAATACTCCCTATTGCTAAACTACCCACGCATCAAGGAGAATGCAGAGAATGGTATTCCACGCGCCGCACGTGCCGGCGCCTGCAGCAGTAACTAAAGCAAAAGCCTAAAACAAATGGCATCTTGCACACGCGTTCGTCAACGCTTTATTTCGGTGATTTACTTCGAATCTTTTAGGCGGGGAAGGCGTGCGCGTGCGGCGCCGGTGTCTCCAGCAGTAACCGTTCTAAAGCAAAGGCCTAAAAGAAATGGCATCTTGCCCGCGCGTTCGTCAACACTTTATTTTAGTTATTTACTTCGAATCTTTTATACGGGGAAGGCGTGCGCGTGCGGCGGTGCGAGCGTAGAGTTCTGGTCACTGCACATGAAAAATCCACGGAACCCTTTAACAGCTCCGTTGTAAAAATAGGAGTAGTCTAATATAAATGAAAACATTCTAGCTAGTCTGACAAATCCATCTAAAATTACATTAATTGGGGTAAAGGATACGGTACTAACAAAGTCGTGACTTTTGACAATCAGGAAACTTTCCAATTTTTTTCTTTAATATAAAATTTCTCGGTAAATTTATGTTCTTTTCATGCGCCTTCGTTTTGCCCACCTTAGGCTTTCCAGTTCGAAGGAACGACTACCCGCTTGCACGTTTGCTCACTGCAGCACGTTTCGTTGGCGTTGGAAAACCGGTGAAACAATATAGTGAGTTTAGTACTGCGTATACGAGCACTGTGTGTTCGCGTTCGCGTTGCGTATTGCACACTGCGCGAAGCCCAAAATTGCGAACTTAGATTGGCGATGGCGACGACGCGCGTGCGCTGCGCAGAGCACGCAACTCTAACGCAAACGCACAGCACTTGCGTTTGTTTCTGTACGCAATGCTAAAACTCTGTGCTAAGGTACATTCCGATACCGGCTAGAGCACTCCATTGGGAAAGTGAAGAGTGTTGTTTGCATTCAGAAATGATTGCTCGCGAGTAGGAATGTGCGAATAGTGGTTCGAATCGAATAGCACCAGCGTCACCCATATCGCTCCTGTATTGTTGAAAGAACCGGCCGTCTTGGCTTTCCCTTGCCCTGTTAAGGCTATTGGCTATTCGATTCGAATCACTATTCGCACAACCCTACTCGTGAGCCATGATTGCGAGAAGTTCCGCCGTGCCCGCTGAGCAGGGGAACCGGGGGACCCATAGAGCGAGGGTGCCGGCAAGGAGCTGTGGAGACGCGAATAGCGGACTGGAACCAGGCGCGTTGGTGATCTTGGGCGCCGAGGGCGCCCAAGGACTCCCCTTGACTCTAGGTAAAAGGCGGATAAGGAGTGGTTCCTTCAACAGGACTACTTACCGGTTCTCGGGTATCCAGCTGGACCGGGCCTACGTTCGAAAGCTGCGACGCTGCTTGTTGCAAGGGAGCTTATGGATTCGTGGCACACGCGGACTCGCGCTCGCTGCGTATGTTCCACGCACGCGCCCCCTTTGCCTTCTTCGTCATCGCGTCTTTTTGTGCTCTGGGAGGCAACGAAGTATCGAGGCGCCACGAATATTCAAGAAATTTAAACATTCGCCAAATAGCATGAGCTATAAAAAGCAATTTAAAAAAATCGATCATTTTGGCAGGAAAATCTGTGCATGCCGTTTTCCTCGGTGCCAAGAAACTTGTAAGTGGTTATTATGCATTCTTTTTTTTTTTTTTTTTACCACCATACTTTCTTTCAGCTCAAGTCCAGACGCAGCCGATGCTATGAGCGCGAGCTCCAGGCTTTCAGCGTCCCTGCCAAGCAGGTGCGCTCGTGCAGTGCACGCACTGTTCAGGGCCTCATGCTTGCATTTGTAGCATCGGCTGCGTCTGGACTTAAGCTCAAACGAAGTATAGCTGGAAGTAAAGTGGTTATTCCTTGCTTCTCCGCAGTGTGTCAGCATGGCTGCCGAGATGTTTCACGCGCTGGCTGCGCTCCTCAGGCCGTTGCATTTGCAGATCCTGTTTCTGTGAGGCGCTTGGTGGCGCTCGCAACCAAACAAAAAATACACAGAAATAGCCGCGAAGTATCCTCATCATCGCCGTTATCGTCGGTCTACGGAGCAGCGCGAAATGTGCTCCCCGGATCTCGCCGAAACACACAGACCTTTGGCAAGGAAGAAGTTGATCCAAATTTGAAGGTTCATCTTTTTAACGCGTGAAAGATGTAGAACACATGTCCGTGAACGTGAGTGAAGTTCGCAAAGCTGTCCTCATGCATGCCGACAAAAATATTTCTATGACTGACCCGCCAGCACAGACAGTATCCGCGAGGAAAGATATAGATTCGCACTAAGTCTCGCATTTTGATGTGTCATCCAGCGAGAGAGAACAATGACCGGAGCAGGGAATAAAAAATTCGAATCAACAGAGATCGGCTTACTTGTTTCTATACCGCAAGCAAGTGTTCTAAAATGTGTATTTCGCGCATCGGAACGCGAGGAGAAGCATTCCAATCAGAGGGCAACATAGAGGACGCGTCGGAACCGCGCGATGACGAGGCATCCAAGTACGCGCCGTTAGTGGTTGAGGTCGGGGGCAAGCTAAAGCTCATGGCGCAGTTGGGGGTAAAGAAACGCACGGGGTGCGCCAAGAGCAGACGAACTTGCCGTATTCTGATGATGAGAACAATGAAAATGAAGGCCTCATTCTGATGGTGAGAACAATAAAAATGCAAGCTTCATGCCGCGGGCTAACACTTGACAGCGTGCTTTGAGGCGACTCTGTTTCCGTCTCTGGTTTGGTTATAAACGCCGCATGCCCAAATCTAAAAAAAAAAAAAAAAAACTGGCTCGGCTCGTTTGTTCTACTGGGCAGCTGAGCGTTTGGACAGGCAGGAGCAGAGCGCACGAAAAAATCTCGTAGGTCAGAAACACCACCCGTGCATGGTCGGCACGGCGCCGTTGATGCTATGTTATGTCACACGAGGTGCACGGTTCCTTGTTCTAGCAAATCAGGGCATTAAAAGTTAAAGTTATTGATGTACATAAAGGAGGTGTGTTTTTCTTGGGTTTTACAGCCTGTTAAAAAAACAGTGAAAGCTACACTAATACGGTCTCTTCAGATGAGTTATACGGCCAGGGGGTCGTAACATAGAAGGCTAATCGTGACGATGTCATATAATTAACTAAGATATGTTAGTCAACATTTCAATTAGGGAACAGAAACATATTGGTTACGTGAACATTACGTGAATAAAAGTGATAAATTACAAGAGTGACGAATGAGATGGTTTCCGACGAACGCCCTTGTCCTCCTCTTTTCTCTGGCTGCCTCCTTTTCTTCTTTACGTAGCATTATTCCCCTTTATACTCCGTTTCACCTTATGTTGTACCGCAGCGATGGCTAGAAGCGCGAGCTCATAGCGTTGGCAGCTGCCCTTAATGCACGAGAGCTTGTGCCGCCGAGATGTGCCCTAGAGCAAGAAGCTCGCGCATGTAGCCTTTCCTGCGGTACATCGTAAGGTGAAATGGAGTATAGGAAGAACGAAGGAATGCGAGAAGGCGAAGGAGGCACGTAGGGCTTGAGCCGAACGATATGCACAGTATCGACTTCTATGTGGCGCCCGTCATGAGGTGGACGAATTTTCTCGACGAGAGATGTCACGTCACTGACTTGCTTGAGGATTCTGTACGGCCGCGATAGCAGGGTAGTAACTTTTGAGAGAGTCCCACTCAACGCTATGGCGTCCAGACAAGGACGAGGTCGCCGGGAGAATAGGAGACGGATCGGTGAGCTTGAGAATACCGAGCACACTGACGTTCTTGAGATTGCAGATTATGAAGACGCGACAATTGTCTAGCTTCCTCGGCGTTACTTGTAGCTTACGTTGTGTATGCGGTGCTGAAGCCCAGACTCAGGGTGGAAATAGAGAATCCAGCATCAGGGCCGGTTCTTTGGCGAAAAGTGAGAAAAAAGGCGAATATCCTCTAGTGTCTTGGCGAGAGGAGTTGCAAGCAAGGGTGATGTAGGGCAGAGAGGCATCCCAGTTGCGATGATCGGCAAAAACACACATGGATAGCATGTCAGCTATTGCCCGATTTAAGCGTTGTGTTAAGCCACTGGACTGAGGGTGGTAAGCAGTTGTCGTTTTGTGGACAAGTGAACGGTGACGTAGGATTTCATCGATCACACGGGATGTAAAAGAGCGTCCGTGGTCAGTTAAAGTTTCCCTTAGAGTACCGTGCTTGAGGATCACTTCTAAAAGAAACTGGGCAACACCGGCGGCCGTGGATGTTGGGAGAGGCTTTGTGAGAACATACCGAGTGGCATGATAAATAGCGACACCGGTCTATCGGTTTCCGGATGATGAAGAAGAGGACGGGGCGAGGAGATCAACGCCAAGTCGTTGGAAAGGCATGTGTGGTGAACACGGAGGATGCAGTTGACCAGCTGGGCATTTGGATCGTATTTTGCGTCGTTGGCACGAGTCACAGGATGATACATACTTTTTGACCGGTCGGTACATATCGGGCAGACTTGTACCGTACGCATTACAAGTAGTCAAATTACTTGTAATCGATTACATTTGGGAGTAATTTTGTAATTAGTTGATTACTTTTATTAGGCAGTAATCAGAAGAGTAATCTGATTACTTTTTGAAGTAATAAAATTACTTGTAACCGTTACAATTTGTCCATGCCCCCCCCCCCCCCCGCGGGCACAAGCCTTTTTTTTATGAAATGACAAAAATAAAATTTGCTTTTTTTTTTCCGAACGGAAAAAAGAAAGATTTTTGCGGAGCTGTAGGAAACGAGGTCAATCTCTTTCTATGTACAGTTTCTGTGGGATGTCCGTTTTTTTTGTTTTTTTTCGAGCTGGGACTGGGAAGCCACAGTGCGTGACAAAGGCCATTCAGGGTGAAGTTTGAGGAAGCAGAGTGTAGCTTTGTGAGTCCTTCATTCAAACTAGCCCCCTCACGCACACACACACAGAAATAAAAAAAAAAAAAAAATTAAAAGAAATCCTGCTTAGGGTACCTACTCGCAGCCCGTAGGAGAACCAGAACCGAAGAACGTCTAAAGCGGATGCAAAATATAACAAAGGCAGTTAAAGTATTTCCCCATTTCCCCTACGTGGTCTTTGTGACAAGCAATGTTTCTAGTTGAGAAGTGGTCGGGGCGATCTATTCCGCTAATGGATACTACACATGATCCGTTCCAAATCCTGGAGCTGCTGCTCTTTTGTATAACATGCGAGCTCATACACATGTGAATAATAAAATGAGTGACGCAAACTTTGAGCGACAACCCTTGCTCAAGCTTAACAAGATCTAGAACCCCCTCCGCTCCCCCCCCCCCCCCCCCCCCCACACACACACACACAGTTGCGAACGCCCAAATCATTAAACGCCTTCAAACAAATTCTATGCTTGCGTCCGCATTGTGAAGGTGCAACGACCACGAAGAGGGAACCCGCTTTTTCTTCTTCAATACTTGTGCAAATGTGAAATATAGGTTGGAAGTAGTTCATTGTTATGTGCGCTAAAATGTGTCTTCACACAATAAAGTAATCGGAAAAGTAACGATTACTTCTTTAAGTAATGTCCAATTACTTTTGCCGTCGAGTAATCAAGTAATCTAATCGAATACTTTTTAGCCAAGAGTAATAGTAATTGTAATCGATTACTTTTTTTAGTAACGTGTACAAGACTGATATCGGGCCAGCACATGCGCTGATTAGCTCTTGCGTAGGTTTGGAAAACACCCAGGTAACCTGAAGATAGCACATCGTGAAGTTCGTTCAAAATCATGCTCCGCGAGTGTTTTGGAATAACGGAAAGTCAAGAGAAGGCCGTCAGATAAAAAATTTGGCGGTAGAGGATATTGTCACGCATTGAATAAAATCCCGAAGTAGGTTGCTGAGTTCACGAAGACATTTGGTCAATGATGACTCGCAGAGCGGGGTCATGGCATTGTTCTTGAACTATATTGGTGAGACGAGAGATGGAGAGGGTAGGCATCTCGGTGGCACCAAAAGTCGGGTCGGCTTGGTCGACGGGATAGTGCGACAAATCAGTGGCATCTTGGTGCAATCGTCCCGATTTGTAAACAACTGTGAATTGATACTCCAGTAGACGGACCGCCCAGCGTCCGAGTCGTCCACTGGGGTTCTTTAATGTGGCTAACTAGCACAAAGCTTGGTGATCAGTGATGACTCGAAAAGAATGGCCGAAAAGATAAGGTAGAAATTTGGTGATCGACCATACAACAGCGAGACAATCTCGCTCCGAAGTAGTGTAGTTGCGTTCGGCCTGGGATATGGTACAAATGGCACAGGCGATCATTCGTTCATGGCCGAGTTGACGCTGTGCTCAGGGTTAGGCAGTATCGCGATACAAATGTATCGCGATAGTATTTCAGGAATACATTTCGTATCTGTATTACTGTATCGCGATACATTTTTTCACCGTTATCTGTATTTCTGTATCGACATACATTTTGAATGCTCTTTTGTATCGTGATGCAATCAGGGTGAAATGTATTTCGTTACATTTCTTAAGAAATGCTCCCCCCCCCCCCCCAAAAAAAAAAAAAAAGACATCCGAACGCTTTTTTTTTTTTTTTTTTTACTTCTGAGGGCATTAGGGTCAATGAGATGCTGGGGCATTGTTACCATGCCGACCAAGGTTCCTTCCGATTCTCCTAACTATTTTTCTATGCGTCCTCTTCTCTCTTCTGAGAACTGTTGCGCAGTCTGGGACTCGAACTAGGTGGCGTGCCACGAGTGGAGTCAGAGCATCTTGTGCCGCAGGTCCTTAGGTATAGGGGTTTCTTGAGCCATTGTTTGCGGGCATCCAAAGCCCGCTGCTAACCGTCTCTCTTGCCTTAACGTACACAGTACACCCATCCGGCAAAGCTGAGTCACAGTCCGTTGCAGCACGAGCCTGGCGTTGGTTCACTTGAAATAGTAGGATAACTCGCGCAGTGAAGTTCAACAGATATTTGAATGCGTCTGCGGCTGCGCCCGTAATATTGCACGGCTCAAGGGTACATCATCAGCCGACGTGAAAGTGACCCGCTGCTCTGGTGATCCGAAACCCAGGAAGGAGGTCAGATGTGGCCTCGCTGTGCCGACCCAGACTTCGTAATCCTGCGACCCGTCTCGAGCACGCTGTTTTTCGGAGAGCTCGCACCTCTGCCGGCAATATCAGGTCGCAACCCACAAGGTCTCTAATTGGAGTATGGTAGGCGAAACTTGATGACTGCAATCCATGCGTCGGTGGCGAAGGGTCAGCAGGAAGCACCTTCACAACATGAATGCCACCGAATCGTTTTTTCAACCGTAACAGAAGATAAGACATGTGTTCCAGGATGCTTCAGGTGGTCCACCATTTTCGAAAATCCTCCACGATCTTCAACGAGGTAACCTACAACGAAAGTACGGAACATATTGTCCTTTCATACAGCAGCGTGTTAAAGTTTCATGTTCAAGGCCACACCTACAGATAAAGAATACCAGTTCATTCCACCGTGACGTCACGTGATAAATGTTGACAGGGGTGTCCTTATTTGACCAGGGCGCGGTGACGTTTTGATGGAATTTAGGATGACAGAAAATTTATTTACAGGTCGAAGTCTTTTCGCATCCCTCGTCAGACAGGCAGGATGTCAGGGAAGGGACCACATCAGTCCTTGATGGAACGTTTTTCTGAGCCCATTGAAGACTCCTCGTCGTCCGAAATCACTACCTTCAAGGCAAAGTGCCAAGCCTACGGGAAAGTAATTTCAGGATCAAAAACTTCCACTTCCAACTCCAAGCTTCATCTAATTTGGTCTCAAATATATTTATAAAATGTATTGCAGTATCAGTATTTCTGTATTTGTATTTCTGCCCTCCCTAAAATGTATTCCTGTATTTGTATTTCCAAATACGTTTTGCCTATATTTAAAATGTATTTCCGATACGAATCGCGATACACTTTTACATATATATTTCAGTATCAGTATTTTAGGTACTATTTTAAAGTATCTCAGTATTTGTATCTATTTTAAAGTATCTCAGCCAATACTGTGTTTTGGAGCAGCAAAAGTGGCCTTTGGAGCAGCCAGAACAGTGTTTTGGAGCAGCAAAAGTGGCTTTTGGAGCAGCCAAAACAGTGTTTCGGAGCAGCAAAAGTGGCTTTTGGAGCAGGTATTTTTTGAAGAATAAAAATACCTGTTTTAAGCGCTGGAAAAACGAAGGGCACTTTGCACGCCGCAATAAACAAACTATGGTCAAGCTAGTAGTGGTGCAAAAACTATCCATAGTACTATCGCTAGTATCGATAGCCGCCAGAAATCTGACTATCAATAGTAAAACAACTATCGATAGTACTATTGATAATCGACAATCGAAAAACTATTGATAGTACTATCGATAGTCAACTATCGAAAAACTCTCGATAGTACTATCGATAGTCGACTATCGAAAATCTAAGGATGGTACTATCGATACTCGACTGTACGAAAAGTATCGTTAATCGACTATTGGAAAGCTATGGATAGTCGACTATCGTAAACCTATCAATAGTACTGTCGACAGTTTACTATCAATAGTTTTGCGACACTAGTAGTTTGCGTCGCTCCCTCTTTTCTTTTTCTCGCTTTATTTTTTTAAATAGTACACCAACTAGCCCAGGCACTTACCATTCCAACTTTGGTTCAGCTTTCAGTGATGAAGAAGACGAGAGTTTGGGCGAAGAGAGGAGGAAGGGGAGGCGAGCGGCGGCTCGGTAACTGTGTTCGCTCTAGTAATGCAAAACTATCGATAGTCGACTGTCGAAAGCTATCGATAGTCGACTATCGAAAAACTATCGATAGATCTGCGCCACTATCGATAGTTTTTGGAAAAACTATCGTTAGTATCGATAGTCAATTTATCGATAGTTTTGCATCACTACAGGCTAGACCACCTGGGAGTCTTTCAACATGTAACTGAAATGATAATGACATGACACATTTTGCAATGATTCAGTTAAATTGTATACCCGCTATAAATAATAAATAAGAACCAAACTGCACATAATAAAATTAATTTGACAGTGACCAGCTTAGTAGTAAATATCCTAGCATTAGGTTGACTAGTGATATAATATAATAAATGGAAGCAGTCTCCGACTGACGAAACACGTAACTACTGCAGTGCAATGCGAAATTGTACACAAGACAAAGGTGCATTACGACTAGCATGTGCTTTTCTTTTTGCGTTTCGAAACGTTCTGCAAGGCTGTTGCAAGCCTCGCTTTGCCTTCGGTCAGTAATGAATGTCCACTTTAAATGTCTCCAAAGAGACATTGAGAGATCCCACAAGTGCAGTGCTGTAGGCGTTGCCGAGCAATTCCGAAAAACCGCTTGCCGCCGTTGTTCTCAGACGTGCCAGATTTTTGTCAAAAGTAAGCAAACGTAAATCATTAGATTGCAAGCGTCCCGGCTGGTGCCTCTGTCGTGCAATCATGTTCGCATGCACATTAGGGCAACTTCGGCAGGCTTGCAGTTGAGCGTGCTTCGTCGCGCGAGCGGAGTGGCTCTTCGATCGAAACCGAAACCATGGCACTCCGCTCCGTCGCCAACTGGTGCCCAAAATTGTATGCGAAATGTTACGATGTAACGGTCAAGCACGCGACCAAAAAAAGAGAAAAAAGACAGTCCAGCGGCACGTGCTTGCGAGGGCCGACAGGGCAAGTTACAAGCTAAACACAAAAAAAAAAAAAAAAGAACCTGAGCACATCGATGCAAGAGATCGCGAGCTCGGGTCAAAAAGTTCTTACAGCACTTTGTGCAACGACTGAACTCAAGACAAACAAGCGCGCGGGTTCCGCGTGCAGACATCGCCTTCTTTGCTTTAGCTTGCTACTCTTCACCAACTTTCCTTCGCGGCAGATTTCTCACGTACCGGGGTCCCTCTCGAAAAAAAAAAAAAAAAAAACGCCCACCGAGAGAAACCTAGGTAATGAATAGGGAATTGTAATAGACCGTTTCTCTCCATCGCTACGGTATCCGTGAAGAAAACGCCGCAGCTGCGCATGCGCGCCGCCAGCCTTGTCTGCATAGCTCAAGGTCTTGTGGCGGATTACGGAGCGCTATCCAGGTGCTTAGCGGGCTGCGGAAACGGTTTACTACAATTTCCCAATACTTCGACCCAGCAGTCTTTGAGTTAAAGAGAAATTCTTGTAGTATCGTATGATCTAAACAAGAACAGGAATGTTGATGAGCATGCGGCAGTCCTTAGATTTCAGTTTAGAAAGCGCCATATTTGCAGCGACGTGGAAACGGCAACACCCGACGTCGCGCGACCACGGTAACTGGAAGGCAAGCACCAAATATAATTCTCCCACAGCCGTTGCTTTCAGGAGCGAGTGCTTCAGCTCACAAAGTGACTCCCGCCGCGCAAAAACGTGGTTTCGCTTCACAGCATGACGGCATGGCTGGCCTGGTGCCTGGCGCGCTACCGTCGGAGCGTCCGCACACGCCCGCGTCTATCGTTACAAAAGTTCTAAAATACGCGAGACGAGAGCGCGAAACGAGAGACGGCGGGAAAAACCATGAGAGACCGGATGAACCATTGATGCAGGGTACTTTGTGTCGGGCGGCCGCTTGCGTTACTAGCTCACGCATGCTCAATACGCCTCGCAAGTGGGCTCATTTTCGTCTTTTGCGCATGAGAAAGGAAGTAGCGGTGACGTCAGAACGCCGAGCCCTGATTGGCTGATCGCAACCCCCTATCTCAGCGTCGTCTGCTTCTTTGCAACGTCGTCTGCTCGCAACGTCGTCTGCGTCTGTCTTACCTTCCCTGCGAATTTCGGACGTGCAGGTCTTTACGAGCGAGCTCGACTTCGCATTTCAGACAGGGCAGACGAAATAACTCGAGCGGTACGTTGTTTTTGTCTAACAACTAGCAGACGCGCATCAAGGAGGGAAGTCAAAGGACTCACTGGCGAGGTGTCCTGAGGCGCCGAGGTTTGTTTGCTAAGAACCCAGAGGGGGTGAGCGTGTTAGTGTCCGCAATTTCCCTCCCAAATACTTTTTCTCTCCTTTTGTGTGCGACGAGACCCCTCATTCTTTAACGGCGTCGGCGGGTTGGCGCAGTTAACGTCGTCAGCTTTACGTCTGCTAGTCAAAGCGATGGCTGCTTTACCTATCCTGCGTCTGTCGGAGATTCACCGCTTTTTCACCGGCGAGAGTCACTGTTGCCTCGGGAAACAAGGAGATAACAAGAGGAAGAAATTGACCTCTCAATCTAAAATTGAAGTCAGTGATCAAAGTATAATACGGGAAGGGTCCATTCAGCACGCCAGCCGGTCCTGGGCAGACGGTCGCCGAGTCGCGGAGTGCCTGCTAGGCCTAACTGCCGAACTCGCTTGGTCTTTGTCGGTGGAATCGTGGCCGTTGGAGCTTTTCCCGGGTGTTTGTGGATCCAGCGTTCTTGTTCGTCGTGATCTGTTTCAAGTACTTTTTACTTTTTTCTTGCTGCTTGAAGTCGGGACGCATGGGAAGCGCACGTCGAAAAATAAACGTCTGTGGGTCGTCGCTACCGCGACGCTGTTGGCCATGCTGATTTGATCGTAAGAAGTGCGTAAGACAGCTTCGGAGATGTCGTAGGATTTCGTCGTAACCTGCGCAAAACGTACGAAAATTTCGTTTTGTGAATACGGATTTGTTCTTAAGTTATGTCTTACGCACATTTTTGGCGTAAGATCGTCTCGTGAATCTGGCCTCTGCACTTCCGAAAGTCGCAGGGAAGGTAAGACAGACGCAGACGACGTTGGGAGCAGACGTCGTTGCAAAGGAGCAGACGACGCTCAGATAGGGGGTCGCGATCAGCCAATCAGGGCTCGGCGTTCTGACGTCACCGCTACCCCCTGCGCAAGAAGCAGACGAACTTGCCCTCCGCATTACGGTACTCAGTTTAGTTTCAGTTTTGAAAAACGACCAAAGTTGGTCCTTTGGCGCAGGCTTGGCGCAGATTACACATATTTTGTCAAAATGTAGCAGGATGTAGCAGGGCCTTGGAGCAGTTTGGCGCAGCAATCACATCATTGACAATTGAAGGCAAAACAGCATATCTCCTTTGAAATCAGGCATACAACATACAGCTCAGTATCCGTTTCAATAAAGAAAACCACAAAACAAGCATCAAAACCACACGATGTATGATAAGGCGCGTGTGGCCAATAGGAACACCCTCCCACGCGATCCAAAAAAAAAAAAAAAAGAAAAAAAAAAGATTAGGTTTGCAGCTGCTTCAAAAGACGTTGACGTCATTCGAAGCCCTCGTGTGGAGTGCGAACAGCATAACGGTAAAGCCCCTTTATACGGAAAAGTAGCACCAACCTTTGAAGAATGCCGCCTGCTATCTTGGACCGATGCAGGCGGCGCTACAGTCGACCACGAGTGTAAAAAAGTAAAAAGTAAAAAAAGTAAAAAAGCAAAACATGGGGATAAAAGGTGTGCGCATCAGAGGAGGAGGGAGAAGGAATGCCTATGCTGTCGGAGTGCAGTGCAGGCTATGACCTCATGCCGCCAATCAAATAACGCCGACTGTGCAACGTCATGGCATTTATCGTCTTTCTTTGAGTCCATCCTTCGAGGCTGGTAGACCTTTACAGTGCGCTTTTAGCCTGTGTCTAGGTATTTGCGCGCGCCGCGCGTGTCTTTCAGCCGCGGGTGTAAAAAAGCAAAATAAACTTTTAAACTTTTTATGTGCCACCACACTGTAACCAATAGGTTGTTCTGGGGCATTATACAAATGAAGGATTATTATTATTATAAAGATAGAAGGTCTGCGCGTCAGAGGAGGAGGGAGAAGATAGCGCTACTTTTCTTATTCAGGGGCGTTACATAATGGTGATAACAGCGCCTGCTGCCGCGGCGACGGCAGCTTGCGACGTGGGGAGTGACGTCACTAGCCTTTCATATATAAAAGAACTCGCCTATTGGGGAGAAGGACAGGCCGTGACGCCCCAAGCGGTTAACTTAACAACTACACGAATGGGGACAACAGATTCAATGACGCAGCGCTCGGCCGACATAACCGAACGCGGCGTCAGCGTTCGGCTGGAGTTCGTGCTCTCCGGCGAGGGGGAGGAGGGGCTCTTTTGTTTCCACTACGCCCTGCATGAACAATGCAGCATGCACGATCCCAGCTCAGCACAAAAGCCGAAGTGGGTCAAGCTCGCATTCTCTGAGGATAGATCCGGCACTTAACGTCCCTTCGTCGATTGTTAGTATTTTTTACATTAAACTTTGCCCCGCGCTCTATTGTAGAAGATGACATGGCCATGCCCATAAGGCCTGTCGGCATGTGCACAGGCCTTGTGTTGAGTAAACACCGAGCGTGGGGAAAACAAACGGGTCAGAGCGCCCCTATTAGCCCCGAGAAGTTCGCGTGGCGCCCCCTTACGGTGAACCGGGGTGACGTCACGGCGAGGAGAGAATTTTTCCCCGACTCGCCTTGTGGAGACTGTGACGACGCTAGCTGTCGGCGCGCTAGTTTCGATCTAATTTTTTTTTGCGTGTTTTTCTTAGGAAGTGTAAATTATTATAAGTGCCTTTATTGAGGTATGGCCTGTAGCTACAGGCGAAACTTCAACAAACATTTTAAGCATGGTTAACAGGGCAGGCAACGCATGAATCACAGCTGGTATATGAAAATAAAAAAATATGGCCACAATTGCCGGAGCATCACTATAGATTTACATCTCGCATAATAAATGCTGCTGATGGTCTGAATGAATTGGCAGGTTATGTATACTCTTTTTTTGCAACTCTGTTTTTAAACAAAATTACCGAAGCAGAAAAGCTGCATGCTGCTCAAGCAACATGCTGAATACAGTCTGGGCCATGGGGAGAGAATCACAAGTACAGCCAAACTGCAGGTGCAAAGTAAAAGAACAAGCAACATTTATTATATACATTGCTCGCATTTCACCTTTGCTGGATTCGGATAGTATTTCAATGGGCTCCACTGGTTGTATCTGTACTCTTTTTTATATCATCCCTCAAGTAATGTACAACAAATGTAAGCGAAGGTGTCTAGCTCGTTATTAGTTCCTTAAAGGGCAACTCCGGTCCATACTTTTGACTTTGGGATTATGACTGTTTTTAGTGCAGTCAGCGTCCCTGAATTACAAGGTGTAATTTTTTTCTCGTTATTGTGCGTAGTTTTAAAGATATCGACGCCTGAAAGTTTTGTTTGGGGCGCGGCCAACAAAACGAAACTAGCCACTCGAGGCCCCGGCAACACTGGAAATCAGCCGCTATGTGAGCGTGACGTCACGATCGTTCTCGTTTAACGAGTACGCAGGCCGAGCGCCACCTACCTCTGTTGCGCTAGCAGTCTAAAGATAGGAGGTAAGCTGATTTTGTTTTAATTCTGTATACGTGGTAGTTATCGACCATATGTAGCAAGAGTTAGTGCGTATAACCAAAAGCTAGCGACTGGAAAACCCGTGAACTCGTACGGTGCCGTACTCAGCGGCCACCGCCGTGCGTGCGCTATGCCGTACTCGTCGCTTGTATACCCAAAAGCTAGCGACTGGAAAACAAGTGAACTCGTTCGGTGCCGTACTCGGCGGCTGTCGCCGAGTGTGTGGTCTTCCGTACTCGTCGCCAGGCCTAAATTGTCATCTGGGCTCCGTGGATGGAGCGGCGTTGCTTTACGCCGCGCTGCCAGTGACGTACAGTACTGGGGGCCCTCTCGCTTTCGCGCTGCGGGTCAGTTCCAGACACGAAGGTTTGAGGCTCCGGCGCGGGCCGCGGAGCCCGAACACACGTGTGCTGGGCTGAACACGACTGTTTTTCGTTCTTTTTTTCCTCGGGTGCGTAAAAGCCGAAGTCCAAAGTTCACTCGTTGAACAGCGTTCACCCACAACTTCTCCAATTTCCGGTCCGTTGGACACTTGTGAAAAAGCACCTCCGTGTTGCGCAGAGGGTTGTTTGAGCAGCCCACAGCGCTACAAGTTGCACTCGGCATCTTTCGAGGAACAGCTGGGCAGTCTTGGGCGCACCGAGTTGCTCGCTAAAATGAGTCTTGGGGTCCTCACAAGTAAATAAACAAAAGGCTATACCGAAGCTACACGGGCTACAGATAAAAGCAACGGCTAAACACGCCAATCACAAGCCGAAGTAGCGGTGGTAGCGGCTCAAAGAAGCTCACTCCGCGCAACGCCCGCATCGGAGGAAAAAAAGAGAACGATACGGACGTCACGGCCCAATGTTGCTTTAGCGATCGGCAACCCGCTGGCCGCCCGCTAAGGAGCAGCGGCTCGCGGCGGGTCGCATTTTTGTTATTAGTTGAGAATGCGGCGTCCTACGGACGTAATATTTTGGCCGGAGTCGTATTTTGTGCTACTACAGTGATACCAGTAATTTATTTCATATTGAGTTTTGGCCGCAGTTGCCCTTTAAGCCCTAAAATTGAGATTTGACTTAGATCGAAATGTCCTGAAGCTAAAATACCAGAAGCTTTTCTCACGCAGACTGTCGCCCTTCACAGGTTCTACATTTTCTGCTACTGGTGCTGCACCTACCACTGGACAGACGTTCGAATGCTTGCTTTTACTCTGTTGTCAGAGAGTCCAGCTGTAGGGAGTTAGGAATCTGAGGAAGCTTTTGGGGACCTGCAGCAGTGTCTCTTTTAATTGGAAATAACAATTCAGACTAAACGGTGTTTTTTCCGAATGCTCAAGGCTGGAATAAAGAATGTCAGGAAAAAGTATAAACATTCCAAATTACGGCACTATTGCTGTGCATATTTTGGGCAGTTCGATATATATCATACAGGCTACTGGGGGCAATTCGGCCGTTTTTGCTGCTACCATGAAAACTAATTTCCATTATTTGTGCATCTTCTAAGAAATATGCCTGCATACGTGTATAAACTATATAATTAATTCAGAAAGAAGCTACATTTATGTAAAACAACCCTGTTCCACGAGCACTTCAAAGATCATCAGACGCAGGGCCTTTAAAACATCTGCGAACCAGCGCATGCAGAGTGGCAGCGCAGAGTCGGCGTCGCGAGCTAATTTGCCGACACCCCTAAGGCCCATGATATAAATGCCATTTCAAATGTCTTGAAAGCGGGATGTAATATTGTCCTAAATCATAAACATGCAAGGAACAGAAATCCAGCGTCTGAAACACTTGCGCCACCGCTTCTACGACTCCTCGCAAGATTGCCTTGTCTCGTGTGGTTGGACGGGGAGGTTCATCGGGGGAGTTGCCTCCGACAATAGCTTTCGGGATTTCTAATCCAATTTCAAAGGTAAAGGGGTCAAGCAGGCTTATAAAATGCGCGGAAGCACGTCAATACCGGTCTAACTAAACGTTATGTACACCGGGTAAACGAAGTCCAGCTCCTCGAAGAGCTTGCGGCACGCAACGCCAAACCAGGAAACCGGTGCTGGGAAGCGAGCCGATGGAAGATCGCGGAGCGGAGCCCTCCCCCTGACGTCAGGGTACACCTCACCCAATCAGGGAGCGGCGACCGCAGCGACGCTTGTGTTCGCTCTCGGGGCTAATAGTTCGATCTCCGTCATTTCCGATGCCCTCCAGAGAAAAGGGGAAGAAGGAGCTCCCCTCTTATCAGGATCCTCCTTTCTGCCGCCCGGATTTGCACAGGCGTCGCTATTCTCCTTCCAGAAGATTATAGAAGATCAATCCGTCACTCAAAATTCTTACAAAAGCAGCTTGCTTCTCCTCCTTTTACTTGGTGTTCAAAAATATATGATGCTTGCACATCACGTCATTTCCGATGCCCTCCAGAGAAAAGGGAAAGAAGGAGCTCCCCTCTTATCAGGACCCTCCTTTGTGCCTCCCGGATAAGCACAGACGTCGCTATTCTCCTCCCAGAAGATTATAGAAGATTAACCTGTCACTCAAAATTCTTACAAAAGCAGTTTCTCTCTCCTCCTCTTTTATAGTGTTCAAAATTATGCGACGTGACGTCAGTGCATGGAGCCTATAGGCTCCTTGCACTGACGTCATATCGCATACTTTTGAACACCATGTAAAAGGAGGAGAGCGAAGCTGCTTTTGTAAGAATTTTGAGTGACAGGTTAATTTTCTTTAATCTTCTGGGAGTAGAATAGCGGCGCCTGTGAAAATCCGGGTGGCACAAAGGAGGATCCTGATAAGAGGGCAGCTCCTTCTTCCCCTTTTCTCTGGAGGGTATCGAAAATGACGTAATGTGCAAGCCACGTATAGGCTCCTTGCACTGACGTCACATCGCACACTTTTGAACACCAAGTAAGAGGAGGAGAGGGAAGCTGCTTTTGTAAGAATTTTGAGTGACAGGTTAATCTTCTATAATCTTCTGGGGGGAGAATAGCGACGCCTGTACAAATCCGGGAGGTACAAAGGAGGGTCCTGATAAGAGGGGAGCTCCTTCTTCCCCTCTTCTTTGGAGGGCAACGGAAATGACGTCCTGTGCAAGGAGCCTATACACCGTTTCCAAAGGTGACATATTGAGCTTCCGGCTCAGCAACACTTCCTTTGATTTCCTTGCTCTCAAGGCTCTGACTGACTATACCCCGTTTCACCTTATGTCCAGACGCAGCGGATACTACGAGCTATCTTGGCCAATCCCGTTCTGTAAACGTGGCCCGTGATACGCTTTCCGCGCGTCGCTGTGCCCCCTCTCTCTAAGGTCACGTGACACTCACACGGCCCCCGATTGGCCCCGATGACTCTTAACATCCGCTGCGCTGAAACGTAAGATGGAACGGAGTATATCAACTGATTTCATTGTTGCTGCAGCAGCGCGATGAATAAGCCACTCCCGAGGAGCAGCGTGAATACTAGGAGCGGCAAACGGAAAAGAAACGGCAATACGACCAGCAACGGCGTGCTGCGACCGGTGGCGGCATTTCGTGCCGTAGGCAATCGTTGCAGGTGACACCACAGCTTCGCTGACCAACAACCTTCACAGCGTGGATTGGAGCTCCATTTTTTTTTTTTTATCTAATTGATGCGGCAATAGTCAGCACAGAAACGCCAAGATCCGTGTTGTTTTTCTTTTTAACCAAAATTACTGGGGAGGACGAAGGACTGGAAGATAGCTGAACAGTACCTTTTGTCAGCATTTTTCGGCTTTTAAGCGTATTATTTGACGTTCGCTCGCTGAGACCCGGTACGGTCAGTGGGGAACGGCAGGCTCATTAAGGGGGGGGGGGGGGGGGGGACAGTTGCAATGCGGAGAGACACTAAGGTTGTTTTACTTCAAATACTGCTTGAAGTCGATCTTTTCTTCAACTGACCAAGGTTCGGTTCTCATAGTCGCCACTTGATCCGCTTGAGTGGTGGACATAGGGAATCGGCTTAAAGCGGATCATCAACGACGGCAGACAAAGTACTTCGTGCAAGGGGGACGCAAGTGCCAACGATGTTTCGCTTGGTAGTGTCTGCGGGCCTTGATCAATAAAGAAGTCGTAGAGTGGGATATAGAGACGATCGAAGCTGGAGGGGCGAGGTATTTGCCTAAAATGATATCTAGGTTGAGCGTAACGGTGTAATCTCCATCCGGTAAGGGCGTGCTGGTGGATACCTTGATAGAGGCAGCAGTAAGCGTTGGAATCCTATAGAAGTATGTACAGTCGGCACGGAATGAAACGCGAACATGAAGCGCATGGCTCTAGGCGACCCACGCTGAGTCACCTAGAGACGCAACACCGAAGGTTTGGATGCACTGAGCAAGAATCTAACACATCGAAGGAGGAGCCATCTTCTTGCAGCTCCCATCTGGTTCAGGTGGTGCAGCATCCAGCGAAAACCATGCACCCACTGTTCGCGTTTCATTCCGTGCCCACTGTACAACATAAACGTGACTGCGTTAGCTCGGTGGTGTCGCGGAGGTCGGCGACATCACGTTCATTCTCTCCTCGGACACAGTCGATTAGTGCTGCGTGGCAAGAAGAAAAGACCCAACCCAGAAGTATCTCGTGAGGGCTATGAGAGATCACGGTAAAGGGGGGAGGGGGAGTACTGCAATTGTTCAGTCACAAGAGGGGATACGGGCATTGCACATACACACTGAGAAACTAACGGCTCCATTGGCACTGCATCTGGCGGAGTAAGCACTTTCTTCAAGCGACGTCGAATATCTTCACGCATGACAGATATCGCAGCACCTGTGCCGACTAGAGCGTATATATGTACTGCCTGGACGTTAATGAGAAATTGTTTTTGTGTTCTTGTCGACGCACCTTGTAGAGGATTTCTGGTTCTGGGCATTAATGCAGCTTACCTCCTGAAGCTGCAGGCTCTAGTTTTCTTGGAAGTGTTGGGAACGGGACGGCGACATCAAGCGACGGGGAACAGGCGACAAGGACTGGCGGCAACGTGAAGAGGGGAGCGAGAGAAACGGGGAGGTTCGTGTAGGGATGGATCATCTGCTGGAGGACGGGGAGTGTAGACTGAATTGTAAAATCTGCTGTATTGGTATCCACGATTCGATGGAAGTTGGGCTGGCCGACCAGTTCGTTTGCGGCAGTAGCGAGCAATATGGCCAACATCTTCGCAGTGGAAGCATATATATTGCCTTGTTACCGGGGTTCTCTATGCTGCCGGGTCTGGACGTGGACACTTTGAGTCGCAGTAAGAGTTATTTACCGAGTTATCCTAATGCGGGTGATTGTTTGGTGGTGGTCGGAACCGCGGTCGGTGGGTTTGAGAAGCCCTATTTATTTCCTGTAACGCCTTGCACAACGGATATGAAAAAGGATAATTCCGTGCCCGCCAATGAACGGGCAGAAGCTTCAGCCGGCATCATAGCTTTTATACCTCAGCGAACAATTTTGGTTATCGGGTTGGTAGTTGAGCAAGTGTCCACACACGAATATGTTGCAGTCCTGTTGGGTAGTCGGGCGAATTGGTGTGCGATGCGGCGACTTTTTGCCTCTTCGAAGCGTCGGCATTCGCTTACAGCCTGGACAACCGTTGTGCAGTCCTCAATGATGAGCCGTATGAACGCGTCTTCAGCGATTCCTTTGAGAATGTGGGAGACACGTTCAGCGTCGGGCACCTCGGGGTTTGCTTTTCGACACAGAGAGCGGGTCTTGAATATAGCTCACGTACTACACTTCACTAAATGTCGGGCGCGTGAGGCTAACTTCCTTTTGGCCGCAAGCTTCGGCCAGTTGGACGGCCGAAGAGGTCAATCAGCTTAGTCTTGCACATATCCCATGATATGACGTTCTCCTCGTGCGTGGGGTATACATACACGGGCCGTGTCCTTTAAATAGAACAACACATTGGCCAACATTATGGTGTTGTCCCACCTGTTGTGTGTGCATATGCGCTCAGAAAGGTCAATCCAGTACTCGACTTCTTGGTCATCGGAACCATGTGCTTCGAGATCCGGGGCCGCGGGAAGGGTATTGGCGACGTGCGCGACCGAAAGCGTCGCTGTGGTCGGCCTTCCACGATTGGCCGAACGCTGACTATGACGTCAGAAAAGGATTTATCATCAACGGAAATAAGAGGAATGAAAGAACCTTAATTTTGACGGTGTTGGCAGTGTTCCTTTGAGAGCGCAATGATTTCAAGCTTCCACCATGCTACTTAAAAACACCATCAAACTTCTTGTTTGCAAGGTAATGATGTCACAAGGGGGAACCGTAGGAGGGCGCCACTAAAACATCTCGCCGCTAGTTCCCGAGAAGGTTAATGACGTGATTGAATCCGCCGACCACGGAGGAGTGGTCATGTTAACTGGGGATCCGAAAACGGAGCGACTCCGTTCGGATCGCGTGCTCCATCTCGGATCAGGTCTACTGATCCCAGCGAGCTCCAAAACGACAATTGGAATTCGCCATAAGGTACTATCGAGGTTAGTTTGTATTGCGATACTTCTTAGCGCTGACGTTAAACCGACTTTCGTCAATAGTTCCAGACTTGCGAAGAAAATGGAGTGGTCCCTCCTCATGACCACTAAACCTGGGCTCTGACTAAACTTATTTATATAATATAATTTAGAGCGCAGCTCTTAGGCGCCCGTTTCCGGCTTGAGCTGCGTCGCCGTCGCCGTCGCCGTCGGCGTAACCGCGCGGTGCATGTTGGGACATGCACCGCGCGAGCCCCCCCCTTCCCCCAAGGTCACGTGACCTCCCCCCTCGAGGTCACGTCGTGACCCCCCGTTGTCACGTCACCCCTCCCCTGAGGATATTGAAGGATGAGGGAAGGAGGAGGAGGAGGGGTGTACCCTTCCCTCCTCCTCCTCAAGAGCTGCGCTCCAATTCGGCGTTACACGGAGTAGTAAACGGCTTTCATTTTTTTATATATTTATTTACTTTTGCTATTCTGATTTCAAACTTTGGAGTGTTCCGGATAAATCTGAATCGATGAGCACTTTACCGGCAAGAGTTTTTAAAAGTTTTTCGGTTTTATACAAAAAGAACAGAATCTTAGTCATAGGCCAATTCCCGCTCTGCTTCTAGAACAGTACTTCCATAAAATATACATCGCAACTTAAGCGTTCTACTGAAATTCAACGACGCTAAGTGGATAGTGACAGAAAGAAGGATCAAAATGCCCCGTACGTGTGTAACCCGGAGGCGTAATCGGAGAAGCGTGAAGTATATTGACACAAATGACAGATGATGGGGCGGCGAATAACTGGGGAAACTAAACGCTTGATTGGACGAACTTGAGCTCAAAACAAAATCGAAGACGGTTAGCGTCGCAGGCGTCGATGTCGGTGAAACAGCAGGATCGAGCGCTGGGGCGAGACTGACTCGGACCGCCACGCGAAGCACCTTTTGTACCCGCCTGAGCTTCTGGAACATTCGGCGTCAAACGTTCGGTGCGTAGAACATTCGTACCTCGATCAGACGACTAGGTTCTCGAACTGACGAGAACGCTAAATTGAAAGAATAAATAAAAGAAGTGGCCGCTCCCAGGAATCGAACCTGGGGCCGCCGCGCGAAAGCCAAGCACACGCGCTTTTCTTTTCTTTTTTTTTTTCTTTATTGCCATCTTTAACATAGAGCAACCAAAAGCACAGTAACGTTAAAAGCCTGACAATCGCTAAACGACTGACGTGGGTATTACGTCGCTTACCGACTGACGCTTACCGACTGATAGCCTCGTCCCACTAGAGCGACAAACACCGATTTTTGTCTGACGACACCACAAAGTTCCGTGTCTCCGATGCTGTCCCACTACAACGACCAATGCCCGCGACAATCGCCGACACGCGCCGACAAACGATCGACGACGGACGAGTCCTTGTCTGTCGTTGAACTTGAAACGCCGCAAGCAGTCCCACTGAGGAACATGTCTCGGAGACAAACGTATCCTCCTCGCCCGGTTGTGCCTTCTGTTGCCTCCCTTCCCACCCTACTACCCTTCCTCCCGTTCCTCCCGTGGCTCGCTTCGCCGCTAGACCTTCAGAAAAGCCCTTGGCGGCCACTCCTCGTTCCCGCAGTTCCGGTCCCTCGATTGCTCGTCGCGGGCGCGGCTTGCTTGCTTGCGCCGGGCGGTCGGGTTGCGAAGGGGAATTTGCTGTGGTTGGTTTTGCTCGCGAAAACTTGGTGCGTGAGGTGGTGCCTCAAGACGCCGAGGTCTACGGCCCTGCATCAGGATGGATACCCACTCATGTTCGAGGACTAACCAAAGTAAGACCTCTCAACACGAAGTAGGACACCACGTTCCGCGGCAAGCCATTCCGGCAGACGAGAGACTTGTCATCACGTTCTGTGATAATCGGGATGCCTTATTGTCCTCCAAAAAAACGCCTGCCCTTGATCATTCGGATACGAGGTTATAAACATCCTCGAAATCGGCGTGAAGTTCCGTGGCGCTCACCTAGAATTCCTCGAACGACTCAAAAAAGGAACGATTCGGTTATTCTAACTCGAAAAAAGCTTGGTGTCGATTGTCACGACTGTTTGCGGAAGGTCGCCAACGGCAAATAAAGACAAGTGAATGCTTTAATCAAGAAATAAAGTAATCGTCTCCTCTTACACCGTGTTTGTCGGCGCGTTTTATGCCCAAAGAGCAAAACACGAAAACCGCGTCGCCAGACTCAGTTTGTCTGTGTATTTCGAAGTGTTTTGTTGACAACTCCAGTCCCACTAGGAAACAAGTTTCCTTGTCTCTGTGTTCTGCGTCGTGTCCGCCAAGTGGGACGGCGGACTTCGACAAACAGGCTGTCTGTCGGTGTCGTCTGTCGCTCGTTGTCGTGTGTCGCTGTCGTTTGTCGCTGTCTGTCGCTCTAGTGGGACGCGGCTATGACGCTTACCGACTGACGGGAGTGAATACCCATTGTCGGCATTCACTCCGGGACATTGGAACGAATCATCCAAATTTCAACAACATAACGAAGCGACTTAAAAAAAAGTATTCCCCCTCAGGCCTTGTGTCAACATGCGCATGACGGCCCGCCATGCGACATCGCCATATGCTGTGAAGGCCGAACAACATGACAAGATCAAAAGGCACACTATTCTTGTTTTCAACGGTTAGAAACCGGATGCCATGGGGGTCCAGCGGAAAATCCTTTTTTAGAGTGAGCTGTAACACATCCCAGAAATATATACTGTCCCAACAGTCCAAAAAAGGACATGTTCAACAGTCTCTGGTTTCTTACAGAAGAAACAGTTATCACCCCACGCTACAAACATACCCCTCTCAATAAACCAGGTTTAAACGGGCAGAGTACCTGCGTGCAGCTTAAAAAAGAACGTCCCCTGGGACGGACATTATTCTTACACGCTTCAGGACATCTTGTCTCGGACCTGTCGAATACAGAGCTTTATAAAGTGGAATCGGCAGGGTAACATCAACAAGATCCTGGCACAGTTTTTTCCTAGTGACTTCACTCAGGTATTCCAAAGAAAAGCGTGCTCTCAACAACCTGTACGCTCCCACCACTTCGCGCATACAACATAAAATATATCTAGCATCTCCAAACTCTGAGGCCACTACGAACTTAGGTAAAACATTACACAATCACACGTGACAAAATGTCAACAAAAACGGCTCTTTCACTTTGCGTAAGAAAACGAATCTGTTTACCAGCTGCTTCAAATACAAATGGGATAGCGCCAAGCCTCCATCAGACACTCTGCGAAAAAGATTGGTCCGGCTTGTGCGCTCGTAGGAACAGCCCCAAAGGAAGACCGGGAGCACCCGATGCAGCTTTTGGACATTCGCCCTGGAACATTGCAAAGCCTGAAGCACATAATTTACTTATTAGGAAAACATTGCAAATAGTGGATCGGGCAAATACCGACAGGTCTTTTCCCCTCCACTTCTCGGCTTTTTCTCGCAATTGAACCACCTGAGACCGCCATAGCGGAGACTAGACCCATTTGACGTTTTCAAACGCACATGGTTTCGCCTCCCACTCCCCGTGCCAAAAACCTATGCACTTGTTTCAGTTTACAGCTCTTCCGTTTCTATTGCAAAAGCGTTTCAATAATGCCGTGAACTCTCGTACGCTCTCTCTCTTTGCACAGAACACCGCTATATGGTCTGCGTAGGCCAGCACTCGCACCTCGCAAGCGTGCAGTGCGAAACCACGAATGACGTTGATTTTTACTGCGTTCAAGCAGAAAGACTCTATGTACATACAAAAGAAAAGCGGGGACAGAGGGCAGCCCTGTCGCACAGACCAGAGCACACTAATGCGTTTACCCTCTAGCTTGTTTACAGTTAAGCTTGTCGTGCAGTCCTTGTACGCCATGCGAACACTTCTGTGATTACAGACCCAACGTTCACTAGTTCCAATATTGCCTGCATAAATTCGTGTGACTCGCGATCGAATGCTTTTTCCAAGTCGATATGGAGCACTGCTACCTTACCATGCGTTGCGTCACAGCATTCTAGTATACTTCGAGCAGTGTGAATATTCGTTGTGATTATTTACCGTCTTTTAATTCCACATGTTTGGTGTGAAACGACTATTTCTGTAATGACTGTTTATAGCCGTCGTGCCAAAATCTTCATTGGTACTTTGTAATCTACGTTTGCTAAACTAATTGCCCTATAGGATGTAACAGAACGAAGTTTAACGGTATTCTCGGTCTTGAGTATTAACACGGTGTGAGACCTATTAAAGGAAGGTAGTAATCATTTCACTTCATAAGCCTGGTTGAAGACATTGCGTAGCACGGGCGTAAATTCATGTCTAAAGGTCTAATACGTAGAAAGTTAAACTAATCCCGTCGAGTCCAGGTGTCTTTCCAGGGTTTAGTTCGTCTATCCCTTTGTCTATTTCTGTTATAGCGATCTGCGTCTCAAGAAATTCTTTAGTTTTCTTTTTTAGCTTCGGCAAAAGCACTACGAACTCTTCAATAAATTCCGCCATATTCTGTGCGCGAACAATTTCGAATATTACTTAAAAAACGCTTTTTGAATGTCTCTTTGGTCGCTCGTAATCTTTCCCTCCATTTGAATCTCACTGATTGTGCTCTTTCGCGCATAACATTTTCATGTCCAACTTCCTTTTTTACGGGCTTTCAAGTACGGCGAACTTTTCTGCTCGTGCTCTGATAAGAGCTCCGTGATATCGCTCTTGTTCCATGCCTTCCATCCTTTCTTCAAATCACGTATGACGTTTTTAAATTCGCCCGGTTACTTGCTTTCTTCTTTGATGAGCGTTTGACAAATTCTACCATGATTGTCTCCTCTTGTCTCTGAAGTGCCTTTATAGCAAAAGCTCTATGGCTATGTTTTTACACTCTTGTTTAAAACCCTCCCATTCAGCACCCCATAATTGCTTCAACCTTCTTTTAAACTGTTCAAGTGGCCTCGTATCAATTGTGTAAACCCCTCGTCGTCTAAGAGTCGACAGTTCAATTACCATAGTTTCCAGGAAAACTTTGGTCGCTCATTCGTGGTACCCAACACAAAAGAAACTAAACAATGGTTGCTGAAGGACACCGCAAATACTCAATATTCACTGCGAACTGGTACTAGGTCTAATAAAACGTAAAATATGTCCAGCCGAGCGTGGCTGACCCCTTGGAAATAAGTATACGGTACAGTTTCCGCGTGACCAATGCATTCTGCCACGTCAGCAAGACCAGCCTCGCTGACGATGTCATTCAATACCACTGTGTTCACCTTTGTACGGGGTGACTCCGGTCTTATCGTTTGCTGAACAAACCCAGTTAAAATCGCCAAGCAAATTTAAATTACGTTTACACACACAATAACCATAAACAAATTTTTTGAAAAAAAAAAATATCCTACGGTCATCTGCCGCATTCGGCACATGCAGACAAATTACAAGTCAGACGAAAAAAGAAAAATCGCAGATCGCAAGCCTGCCTGTTTCACACGTCACATCAGACTGTTCAGACATATCAATCGAATTATTTAAAAACAAACAGCAACATCTGGAAGTTCCTACTGCATGACTTACGCATGCGTTGTACCGCGATGTGAATGGTTGTATTATGCTCTCCCTTAGAAAAGTTTGTTTCACTGTGGACAAAAGATAAAACATGAGCTGCACGCCTGTGAAAGCATGGTTCTGAAACCTCCAGACTGTAGTTTTCAGATTCATGCTTAGACAGCTTGGCAAATCGATCGTCATTGTTTCTCAAGAGCTAAACAAAATTTCCTAACGAACCGGAAGTTGAGAAACGCCGCTCACATATTGGTCCGCGGACTTGCTTCACCCCAAGCTTTTTCCAAATACAAACTCCGGCAATTTTCTGTTCAGTTATACGACGAAAAGCGATGAGTTTATGTCCGAACCTGTACAAACTACTCCTTTTTTGTGTGTGTGTGAGAATTTGATTTATGAGCTTGTGTCCGGTGAATTTTGTCCGGCTTTAGTCCGGAGAGTTGTAGTACGGTTACCCGAACTACAGCTCTCCGCTGGAGGGGACGCACTCAGCCTAGAGAACTTCAGAGCCCTTTAATATCTCGCAGTTCTTACCCCACAGCCTTGAATAAAGCAGTCGATTGATCGGTTTACGGGTTGCTCGACAGCCGACGGTTTAGAGCCTTCAGTAATTAAAGTTGTCCACAGGCTCTTGATTTTTCTCAGATACAAAGTAAAGCGAACTTCCTTGGCGGTCCCTGCATTTTTTCCTTTCGATTAACGTAGCATGCACTAAGGGCGCCGAATTCTTTGGCAAACGGTGTTAGGAAAGAAGCCACGTGGGGTTTCTTTGTAAGATGGAAGGTCTAGAGCTGCTGCACTTTGTTAGTAACCGGGGGGATATTTTTTCAAAGAAAAAAACGCGGCTTTCACCTTACGCCGCGGCAGTGGATCTATAGCTTCGTTCAATTTACATGCACTTCCTGCACCGGTGCAGAAAAGTGTAGGGCGGTGTACTTCCGATCGTATCTCAATACACATACCGGAAGTAGACTGCCCCACACTTTTCTGCACCGGTGCAAGAGGTGCAGGAAAATCGATCGAAGCTAGTCAGCACGGCACAGAAGCCACAACTCACGCAAACCTGCTTTGTGCACTTGCGCAGTGCCCTGATGTGGGCATATCCGGGCCATTGTTTGTAAACAGCGGGTTGGCGTGTAGGTAGAGGAGCTGAGCGTAGAATTCGTCCTTTTTCCTCCGCCCCAGGTGGTGACGGGCAAACTGTTCACGGGCTCTTACGACGGCACCTTGTTCGTCTGGGACACGACGGGCGTGGTGGACGAGACGGTCTTCGGCGACGAACACAAGGACAGCGAGGACGAAGAGGATCTTCCAGACGACAGCGACGAAGTCAAGCTGGCCGTCAACTTCCTCGAACCCTTCATTCACGAGGGATGAGATGCGCCAACCACACTCCGAGTTGGCCCGACGTTTCCCGACGTCCTTGCTGCCCTAAAGAGCTGTTCAAAACTTCCTAAAAGGCTGATGTGTATGTCCGGATGCGGTCATGAATAAACAGCTGTATTTACTTTAAGGGCACTGCGAATAGATCACTGCCTACTTATGCCAAACCACAGATGCTAAAATACGCAGACTCGTATCGTAAAACACGCGCCAGTAATTCGCCACAGCATATGGCGACCAAGGCAGGATCGGGACAGAATGGTTCCGTTCAAAATGGTCCCAATCGAGAACCCAGACAAAATGGTACCATATAAATTTGGCACCGCTGTTTACTTGCTATTCACCGATTCGTCGACTGCTTGTGCCTACTTGGTGCAAGCTCATAGAGACGAGAAAATGCTTCGAGAAATACTTGCGTTGCGGAACGTTGGCCTTTATTTTAAAGGTTATTTATGCTATTTAAAACATGCAGCAGGGGGGCTATGTTGCACGTTTTGGACTCCCAGGCGACTAGGGAGAAGGAAGTGACGTTGGTGCGAATGAACGTATCTTAGCAGCACCACGCATCGCGTCATCAGCGACTCCACCTATCAACATCCAAAGAGCGTTGTTGACGTCACTTCCTTCTCCCTAGTCTCCTGGGAGTCCGAAACGTGCAACATAGCCCCCCTGGTCAGTGCTCAAGCCACGCAGGAAGGGAGGCTAGACATATGCTAAATTAAAGGACGCACATATCACAAATAATTTACCTTTTTGTAAAATCATTCGCAAATATTTAACCGTTCTTGCTGCCTTTTTGTGAGTTCACCTATTGTATGAATAGAAGATACGAAGTAATTTTGTAAAATACACATGTTTCTGCTCGAATCGTGATATCGCAGCTGAAATACAAGAGATAGGAGAGGAACAGGATATTAGGCAGAATGCGCTTAATCTGTTCACCAATTTAATTGAAGTTGTCTGCTGAGGCCGCCCCAGAGAAGATGAAGCCTTAAAGCATAGGTATAGCCCAAAAGTAATCTTGCCCAATATCGGATTTCATGATAATGGTACTCTGTGAAATGATAGGCCAACATCCCTTGTGATATTATAGGCCGACAATAGTGTGGATTCAAGAGACTTAACGGAGGAGTCTGCGTAGTAGTCTCCTGGCAGTACATAGCGAAATATGCGAATACATGACAAATGCGTTGAACCTGTATTAAAATAAACCAGAGTGTCAATTCACTAAAACCATTAAAGAGCGTCCTTTGCAATAATTTTGCTCAGGCCCTCCGTCCTTTTGTTCGGGCCCATTTTGTTTTCAATTCTATCAAAACGAAATCAAAACTAAAGCCTATGTAAGAAAGTCGTAATAAAAAAAAAAACGTCTCGCTAAATACGTCAATAAAAAGAGGAATCGCTGGCAAATACAACTGTCAGCAACAACTCCAAAGCACGGAACGCAGGAAAAGTTAACCCCGCCCCGTGTGTTCCCAGCCGGCGAACGACCAAAAATGCAAAGCGACTCTGAAGACACCTATACGACAGTTTACACACCCCACAAGTTGTCTTATTATTAAAATAACGCTAGACAAAAACAGGACGTCTTGGTCAGGTCATGTGCACAGGCAAGCGACGTTTGGCTGCGACGCCCACGAAGCTGGAATTCCGAGAACAGTGAAAACTTGTCCCAAAGTTCGCGAGGTCCTCCAAGAGTCACCAGGAGCGGCACTTCTTGGTTGGATTCATCTCGGTGACATTGGTGCAAGCGAACGCGGTCGCGAAGGCCGGGATGTTTCGCAGCGACAAATTGACCCTGCACAGAGCAGAAGATCATGTGTTATGATAACAGCCAAACGTGTAGAGCGTCGTTCTTCTAACGGCGTAAGAACAACAGGACAGACGAGCCGCGATCATCTTGTTAGTAGTGAACAACGTTATTAGATTCGTTCAGTTACGGAACTCATCATAGACCCTGCTTGCACTAGCCATACTCCCCTTCTACTCTCCCCCCCCCCCCCCCCCCTCCGACTCGCCGGACGGCTACTATATGATACCCTGCAGTGTGTTCTATGAAATACATGTTTAGAAGCACAGCCGTCTAGATGACGTTTCACCGAACTCTAGGGAACACACAGTTTTCAAACGAAAATCTAGATAGCTCTTCGAACGACAAGAGACGGACTGACGTGAGTGAGGGGGTACCGGGGTACCCTCCTCCGCGGAGTTTGACAACTGGGGTAATCTAGTAACGTCGGCAGCAAACAGCCGAGTTATTTATTTTTTATTTAATCTCAGGACATAAGCATGACGGTGGTTACATGGATTGAAACAATAATATAACATATGAGAAAGTACAATAAGCATCGATTAGATACTGACACAATCTAAGGTGCTTTTTAAAATGCCTATATAAAGAGACGAACCCCATCGTAATATGTTAAGTGTGTTTCACATGCAGCGATTTTGGCCCTAGAGCGGCGCGATTTCTGCCGTCGCGACGCTCTGGCCAGCCGCAGCGGTTGAGCGCAGACTTGTACCGTACGCATTACAAGTAATCAAATCACTTGTAATCGATTACTTTTTGGAGTAATTTTGTAATCAGTTGATTACTTTTATTAGGCAGTAATCACAAGAGTAATCTGATTACTTTTTGAAGTAATAAATTACTTGTAACCGTTACAATCTGTCCATGGGACCCCCCCCCCCCCCCCCCCCCCCCCCCCCGGCACACGCCTTTTTTTATGAAGTGACCAAAATAAAATATGCTTTTGTTTTTAGAACGGATAAAAGAAAGATTTTTGCTGAGCTGTAGGAAACGAGGTCAATCTCTTTCTATGTACAGTTTCTGTGGAATGTCCGTTTTTTTTTTTTTTTCGAGCTGGGACTGGGAGTGGGAAGCCCCAGGGAAGCCACAGTGCGTGACAAAGGCCATTCAGGGCGAAGTTTGAGAAAGCAGAATGTAGCTTTGTGAGTCCTTCGTTCAAACTAGCCCCCTCACGCACACACACATAGAAATAAAAAAATTAAAAAATCCTGCTTAGGGCAGGGCCGTAACCAGGGGGGGGGATAGGGGGTTCTGACCCCCCCCCCGAAATTTTTTTCTGGGTACGGCCCTGGTCGGTGCACTGGCAGCCAGTCGATTTTAATCTCCTCCTCTGCGCACGCGCAGTGGCGCCGGTCGGCTACCGGGTACCAAACCGGGACCGGTTCTCCGGTTTGCTGTAACTCTCCATTATATGCCACCGATGCACATGATTCATAGGCGAAAATAAGAGAACAGACACTTTCAAAATGGCCGCCGTTGTCCCCGAAAACCCCCCCCGAAATTTTTTTCTGGGTACGGCCCTGGCTTAGGGTACCTACTCGCAGCCCATAGGAGAACCAGAACCGAAGAATGTCTAAAGCGGATGCAAAATATAACAAAGGCAGTTGAAATATTTCCCCTTTTCCCCTACGTGGTCTTTGTGACAAGCAATGTTTCGAGTTGAGAAGTGGTCGGGGCGATCTCTTCCGCTAATGGATACTACACATAATCCGTTTCAAATCCTGGAGCTGCTGCTCTTTTGTATAACATGCGAGCTCATCCACATGTGAATAATAAAATGAGCGACGCAAACTTTGAGCGACAACCCTTGCTCAAGCTTAACAAGATCTAGAACCCCCTCCGCTCCCCCCCCCCCCCCCCCACACACACACACACACACACTGGCGAACGCCCAAATCGTTAAACGTCTTCGAACGAATTCTATGCTTTTGTCCACATTGTGAAGGTGCAACGACCACGAAGAGGGAGCCAGTTTTTCTCCTTCAATACTTGTGCAAATGTGAAATATAGGTTGAAAGTAGTTCATTGTTATGAGCGCTAAAGATCTGTCTTCACACAATAAAGTAATCGGAAAAGTAACGATTACTTCTTTAAGTAATGTCCAATTACTTTTGCCGTCGAGTAATCAAGTAATCTAATCGAATACTTTTTAGCCAAGAGTAATGGTAATTGTAATCGATTACTTTTTTTTAGTAACGTGTACAAGACTGGTTGAGCGGCACGAGCGCCGCGACGGCAGAAATCGCGCCGCTCTAGGGTCAAAATCGCTGCATGTGAAACACGCTTTACGCTTACGAGGGACGTTCATAAAATACGTGTTATTGGCGGTGAAAACAAAAATACCTACAGAATTTGCATTGTAGGGCAAGCCCACATCCCTCTCATATCGGCGCGTTCAATATAACTTTTTTTTTTTTCAAAATGCTTAATGATTTGCTCATGCTCTATGACTTGTTCATGATGAAGCGCCCAGCTCGCCGGGTTCCACGACTGCTCAAGCCAACGCAAAAATAGCGATGAAAGAACTCTGTAACGGAAATATTTCGTTTTTGTCTATGAAACCCTGACGACTTCTGTGACCGCCTGATCACCATGAATGAGTGTTGGGTATTCGATTACGATCCCAAGATAAAGAAACAGAGCAAACAGTGGAGGCATGCGGATTCAACACCACCAATAAAGGTGAAGAATGAGTTGTCCTCTGAGAAGGTTACGATTAGCGTTTTGGGACTACAGTGGTGTGCTCCTGACAGATTGGCCCCGTAGGGACCGAGCAGTCATAGGCAAACACTACCGGGACCTTCTGACTAGGTTGAGGGGGGCCGTCAAGCGTCGCGAGACCAAAGAGCCTGTTTGCTCTACTACAGCGCACCGGTGACGAATGTGGCTGCTATAGGCTATGAAATTCTGCCTCTGCCCCCCATTCACCCGCCCCTGTAACTTCTGCCTCCTTCCTCTGACGAAGAACCCACTGCGTTGCGAGTGTTTCCAGGACGATGACGAGGTAATTGTCGAGATGTAACACTTCCTCAGAGCCAAATTGAGGACTTATACAACCAGGCTACCCGCCAGCTCATCCATCGGTGGGAGAAGTGTGTCGCCTTGTGTGATGCGCATGAGATGGACTATAACCTCACCACCGACGCTCGTCATCTAAGCTCTCTTTTTTCGTGGTAATGGCACGAACATTATAAACGCCTCGTTAGGTGTATCGAGGATTGATGTTTAAAATGAAAAATTAAAACAAATACCCAGAAAACCGTTTTTGCTAGAATAACTAACAAAACTATAAGTGATATTTCTTCTGCTTATGAGTTTAATAGCTGTCCATTGGTTGGGATAGACAGTTTTAAATACTTGGGGGTAACAATTTTGAAAAACCTAAGTTAGGTTAAGCATAGGAAAATTCATCGGTGTACTCTACTCGCCATAGGGAGAAGTGGAGGATGATAACTCAGCGAACAAATTACGGCTCTTAGATGCTTCAGTTTACTCTTCCACGTCAATTAAACTAGACGTGTGCCCGTTACTTGAAGAATGTAATAAATAAGAATTACAAATTAACGAGCCTCAAACGTAATGGATTACCGTTACAGATTACTTTCACTGAAAAGTAACGGATTACTTTACTCGTTACGTTACAAATAACGTTCACGTTACTTTTCCCGTACGTAAAACAAAAGAAACCATTTTGATGTTTTCAAAAATATTCTGCAACACTACTTTTCATTTCTCATACGCCCGCAGTATAGTACTCCTTGTAAAACTAAAATATTGTATTTAAGAGAAAGATTGTAGGTGCACTCGGTTCACCTGTAAGCTGACAAGGCAACGAAAGCTGGAACCACACTCGCCATCCCGTTAGCGTATGGAGACCGGAAATGATCTCTGGAATGCTGCAAACAAAGCTAGTAGTGAATTTGCTCTGTACCAGCGTCTACCTTCGCTAGGAGATCAAGAAGACAACGCCTACGCGGCGTTGTCTTCTTGATCTTTTTTTTTCTCTCGCATATTTGTATATGCCTTGCAAATGTTTCTAGCGGTTCTAATGACCGGTCATAAAAAAAAAGTCGTGTTTTCATTTTGGTTATTCTCCTCGTCACGATGTTTTCTATATTGTTGAACTTGCTATCTTTATGCTGCTGAATAGACCCTTTGCGAAAATCCCAAAAGCCCAAGCGCGCCGCGCGACAAATAAAGGGAGTCCCCAATACGCCGCTCCCATCGTCTTTCCTCCCGCCACCACGTGGCATACGCGAGCAGGCGCAGGTTACCAAGGCAACAACGTTCGAGCGGCCGCGAGCCGAGTCGGACGAGCGACGAGCGCACGAAAATGGGGGAGTGGGTATCGCGTTATCTATCTTGCGAGGCTGCCCCTTTCTCATCCCTCTCCTTGGTACCGGTTCCGTCGTCTGCTGCACCAACGTGTTGTCGAACCTAGTCTAACCCTGCCACGTTTGGGCTGCAAAATAAGTGGATTCGGTGATGACGTTAAGGTAAGTTACCACGAATGACGTATTCAAAGGAATGAATACCTTCACCTGTCGCGATGTGTTTACGCTGCCACTGCGCCGCCAACGACGTACGAGGTTCCGACGTATGGGCGGGATGGCGGATGGCTGCGACGGCTGCTGGCGGTAGCTGCCGCGACGCGCGTGCAGTCGCTGAGGCGCAACGAGAAAGCGCGTGATCTGTTCCGAGGGTTCCCAAAATCCCCAGCCGTCGTGGCGTCATATACGTTTTGCAACAGGTCTATTGCCTGCTCATGTTGATCCAGTTTCTTTATTATGTTCATATTTTTAAGAAGTAACCAGTAATTAAAGTAATCCGTTACCAATATATGTAACAAAATTACATTACTAATTACTGCCGCAAAGAAGCAACGTGGCAATTACAAAATCACTTGAAAAAGGAACGGATTACAAGCTATCCGTTGTTTGTAACGGATTACTTCTATAAAAGCAAAATGTATTAAACACTTTGCTTTTATTGATAATTTTGATTTTGACTCTTTAACCTTTAAAATTTGGCGCTTATATTTCAGTACCTAAATGAGTGTTTTTATGCTTAGCACAGTGTTCAAGTGTGTCTTCTTTGTCATTTTTTCGTGTGCATGTAAATTTCCACTCTTATTACATGCCGTTTGTGTGCATCATTTTTCGTATTATGTATTGGCCCTTCTGGGACGTTATAGGTTGACCATTGTAAGGGCCCGACGGCTAGTCCAGCTGAACACCACATCTTTTTTCCTCGGGACACCCCATCATAATCGATAGAATTATAGTGTTATTATTAATAATAAAATATGTAACACTGCTATATGTGAAAACTGTTTTTTTATAAACGAAACCTTAACAGTGTTCCACCTCTGACAAAGTTAATGGCTTACAAAGCCTCTATTAGGCCAACATTGTAGTGTACAATGCTGCCATGATCTGGCACCTATATAGAAAAACCCGTATTGATCAACTCGAAAAAATTGAAAGAAAGGCGGCGCGGTTTGTTTTATTCAAATATAAGCGATTTGACTATGTTGGAGATATGTTGAAAACTCTCGGTCGTCCACAACTCCCGACTCTTCCAAAAATTGCCCGACTAAAATTATGTTTGTGATTTTAATCACTTACAAAATATTGACGCACATTCTAAATTAAAACCACGTGCTTCGAGCGAAGTAAGAAACGTTAATAAGCATCAACTGAAACTTCCCAAATGTCACAACGACGTCTTCAAATGCTCGTTTATTTCCTAGAACTATCAGAGACTGGAATAATCTGCCTCATAAAGGTGCATTCGCTGACTGTACAGATGAATTTAAAAAAAGCTATTTTGAATGCATGCAAGATTCGTACGTTTTAATATTTTTGTCATATGCAGTACCGCTTACACTTTTTACCATAAGTTGTTTTCGCCTTAGGTTCCGATGAGAGCATTTGCTATAAGTTGATAAAATGGAGAAAATATTTTTATTTCTTAATGCAAAAGCATTCACTATCCCATGGAGCGGAGCCGGCGGCGTCTGTAACCGCGAAAAAAAACGCGAAAGAAATGCCCATTCTCCCATTGGCTGAGCGAGACGGCTCCTAGATAGCCATTGGCGGCCGTTTCATGAGATCGCGCGCTCGGCCGCCGCGCTCGTATCAGGCGTTGCCTGAGGGAGGGAGGGAGGACTGTGGTAGCTTCAGCTCCTCTCGGCGCCGATGAACATGGCGGCGCCTGAGTCATCTCTATCGTCGGCGGCCGCAATCTTGGCAGAGCGAAACGTGGCCGTCCACGCCAGTAGACCGCAGACGAACTAAGAAGAACGACATACATGCTTTCGCATTCACAACTCATAAGAAGTGCTTAGGTGTCCTCGGAATTTTTTTATCTTCGTGCTTTGTTTGATATGCATATGTGTACTTGGTATCGCTTACGCCGTTCAATTCTTCAAACTAATATTTACAGAAACGTTGATGTAGACCGACCGTATTGAATTTCTGATAATATTTTGTATACGTATGCTACATTTTATTCCCCACACCTGTTAAAAACCCTTAAAGGGCCCCTGAAAAGAAAAAAAAATGTTTTGTTTAGACAATTTGTTTGGGACACGCGTGTCAAAAAATAAATTTTACACGAAAAAAATATTTTAGGGCAATATTGATGGCGAGAGATTTATTTGAAATTCTGCGCGCGAAGCCCATGACGTCCCGGGTCATTCCGGAATGACCATCTCGGTCGTGAAGGCGAAGCCGACCCACCTCTCCTCCACGCGCCCGAAATGCCGAGAGAGAAAACGAATGGAAAGGAGGTGACTGCCGACTAAATCGCGTCTCGCGCCATCAATATTGCTGTAAATAAAAAAAAGAAAATTTTAGCTTAAAATTAATTATTTGACACGCGTGTCCCAACCAAACTGTTAACAAAACATGTTTTTTTCAGGGGCTCTTTAAAAGGGGTAAACAGTGTTTTTAAATAAAATAATAAACCATCTATAATCTACATTCACCATCACGCGAACACTGGGACGTTCGCCCCCTGCGCCCTATATAAGAAGTTATGAGCAGAACTCTAAGAAATATATTGCAACCCATAAACTGTAAGTCATTTATAGATTAAAGATATACCCCTGAAGGATTATACACGGCAATAATGCATTATTATTTAATGAAAATCATAAACGCAGGTACGTATATATATATATATATATATATATATATATATATATATATATATATATATATATATATATATATATATATATATATATATATATATATATATATATATATATATATATATATATATATATATATATATATCAGGGTGTCGAACAGGAACCGAACCGGTATTTTTTCCGGAACTGAACCCGAACCCGAACCGTTATATTGTTATCGCGATGAGCCCGAACCGGAACTGAACCGGAAAAAAATGACGGTTACCGGCTCATGTCGAAAACGGTTCGGCCACGCGTGTTGACAATGAATGTGCTATCAATGCCATTTGTTTTTTAAGTGCCGTCAACTGACACACACCTCGCTTACATATTTTTCTTCTCCACTCAGTCTTAGGAATATAAACGCTGCATCCATGAATCTTGACAAACGCTGCATCAATGAATCTTGACATAGGAACCAGTATTGCGCTGGTCGCGGCTTGCACGGAAGAGAGAGAATTGGAAGGCTGTGCAAAAAAAAAAAAAAAAATCGCGTCACGGGATTTCATTTTCCTACAATCTCGTAAATCCTAAATGCTGCTGTGTGCTCATTTCATAACACGTTTCTAGAACGCGCGAGTTCTTGAAGCTTGCTTCCATCGGAATGAGAAAAGAAAAGGCTGTGGAGTTTGATAATGTTTGAGGGAGAGAAAGAAATTTTATTTACAGTTGAAATGAGCAGTCATGAATTATATCTGCCTCTTCGCTGCCCCGACCACCGGTCAGAGTATATCGAGCTGTGAAGTGTCAAGATTTACATGCCGTATTTTTTCGTACCGGAAACTCGATAAATGCGGGGAAAAAAAACAGGGATACAAACCCTAGTCGCTCGCGGAGAAGCGAAGCTGCGCGCACTTTCGAATTTGACAAAGGATCTGCCGAGCTTCTGTTGCTTCCGTCGCCTGCCCAGCGTAGTCATGGGACTCAAGCGGGCGCGTGCGCTCAAACCAACGCTCAGCAGACGCTGGAGTTAGCGCCCGTGACAGACAGCCCTGTCATCAGACAGTCGTTGTTTGCCGCTTGCATTGGCTACAGGCTTTTATAAACGTTATGCACTACTAGTTTCGACTACTTTTCATTTGTTTTCATCGGTGTCCGTAATATACATGAATAAACGCGCCAGAGCGAATCGAATTCTACGTACGTTTGCCGGGGTTCCTATCATTTCGTCGAAACTCGTTTCGTGGAATTACGTTTCGTGGACAACTTTTTGTGGACACACGTTTCATGGACACACGTTTCGTCGACACTGTGACGTTTCGTCGACAATCGTTTCGTCGACAGCATCACCGTAAAACGTTTCGTCGACAAACTTTTTTTTTTTTTTTGCTGTTCCGAAAGGAATGCCGGAAACTTAAGGTACAAGCGGTTGTAACAGATAACAAAGACGATGCCTAGCGCAGTTGCTCTCCAAGGTGAGCAACTGCGCTATCCTCTCGCTCTCATCCGTGTCACATGGAATAAGCAAGAGCGCGCAGGACTTCGCGCGCGGCCTATTCGGATATTTGCAAGTTCCGATGCCCGTTTACGGAACCGAAAGTTACTGGAAGAAAAAAAATGGTGGAGAAAAATATGCGTAGCCGCAAAACGAAACTTCGATCCAATGGTGGGTTGCGGAAAAGGGCGTAAACACTGATTTGTTTTCTTCATATTGGTTATTTTGAAACAAAAATACAGCTTGCAGTCTTTTATTGAAACATTACAACCCTAATATTTCACTTGAAATTAAGCATGTTCATTACCCTCAATTATTCAAAAGGAAAAGTGATGCAGTGTTTTACTGGCTACTGCGACTTATACGCGAAAAAACTGTTTAGTCGCACTCGTTTCATCGTCATTTATCCTTAAGGGCCGTTTAAAAATGACATTACATAAGGGGGCTGTAAACAATGTCAGATAAAAATAAATAACAAAAGCACGAAAACCAATAACACTCGCACTACCGCGAGCACGCTGCCCGCGAGTAAACCTAAAAAAAAAAAAAAAAAAAAAAAAAGCTACATTGCAATGCAAAAACAGAAAAACACGAGAATTGGTAACATATAAATAAAACATTACATCAAGTTTAGCCTTACTACACAAAGTAAACCATAGTTGATATCAAATGTGCAACTTAATGCATTTTATAGCTTCTCTCGAGCAGCCGCCACATGCAAGGCCTTGGAGGCGGTAGTACCACTAGACGAGATCTGTCGGCAGCAGCCGACTGATCCTCAGACGCAACATTCAATTGTTCTTTTATCGATGCCAGCAGACAGATACCTGGGGCAAGTTCGTGACCCAGCTCTTTGCATAAAGGAGCGGCTTGCAAATCTCATGTTCTTTGGTCACATATTGGTTTATGTGCATGCAAAATTTTAGTACAGACATAACATATGCAGAACTATAGTGTTATTTAATATCCAGAAGCTAAATATGCTAAAGTCTAAAAATCGTATGCGGTCTGGTAAGTACAGTACGTTGAATACCCGGTGTTTTGAGGAGAAAACAACCGTGTTTTATCACCGTAAAGTAAACTACCCGTAGCCGAATGCTCAGTTTCTTTCAAAGTTTATTGCTTGCGGCTAAGACCAGATGCCCAATTAGCTTAAAAACCGATTTTATGCAATTTTCAACGATAGAAAGGCTGTGTGCACCACAAACAGGCCTCGTTTTTTCATTCAAATTTTTTTTAAGAGCTTCAGTGTTTTGACGTGTGGACTATCTATGCTATGTTCAGGTGGCTCTTGAGGATTCTACCAAAATACGCGACGCGCGGAAAGATACACTTGCTCTGGAAACGATCCTGCCACTTTTTTCGAAACAGTCGGAGTGCCGGCGGCCAGCCCGCGAAGGGTTGCATTCGATGGCGTGCAGACACCTCGATCACGTATGCTGCCGAAAGCGTAGCCCTCAAGAGCAGCGCATAATGTTGAATGTTTTAAGAATCTAATTTGAGAAAGGAGAGTGGTCGAGAACAAAACTTCCCGGCTTTGACAACGCTTCCCCAAAGGTTCGGGCAAAGACACGAGCGAAACCATACAAATCATAAGTTCCGAAATCAGTGCGATCGGTACCCCCCCCCCCCCCTCCCTCCCCTTCAAAAAAAAGAAAAAGCAGAAAAAAATTGCGATAATTTAAGTCGGTGAGGCAAGATGGCTGCGCACTGGTTCGCCATACTTGGCCCAGTCGGCCATCTTTCATCCATCCATCCATCCAACACAACCAACACAAGGCCGCGCACCGCGCAGGCGCAGAGGTCGCGAGGAGGTGCAGCTGGCGGAGCCAGGAGCTGGGAGAGCGAGCTGTCGACGAAACGTAGCAACATCTGTCGATGAAACGAGCGGGTGCTCGTTTCCACGAAACGATCTGTCGATGAAACATCGCAGTGTCGACGAAACGATTTGTCCATGAAACGTCGTTCGACGAACTGATTGCCACCGCGTTTTGCCGTGACCCGTACACCTTTGGGGTGTGCACCCTCCTCTTTTTTTTTTCTCTCACAAACACGCCGTTTGTCTGTACTTATTTCGCGCTGGCTTTCCGACTCCCCGCGCCCGACACCGCTCGTCCCCGGGAATACGGCGCCTTGCAGTCCCGCCGCACTGGAGCCGAGGCAGGGAGAGGGTTGCCTAGGGTCCATATCAGAAGAGCGAATGACATTTTAGCGAACGGCGACATTTGAGCGAATGGTCGTTTTAGCGAATAACGGGGGCGCGCGTTAACCCATCCGTCGCGCTGCGCTTTACGCCGCTTCGCGGCGACAGTCTACGGCAACTCATTACAAAAATATGAACTCACTTGGCCCACCCGAAAACGCCGCTTCGCGGCGTCCGACTATTCGCTAAAGTGTCGTTCGATGAAACGTGGGCGTTCGCTAAAACGTCATTCGATCAAGTGAGTGCCTCCCGGCTGACAACGAGTGTGCTGCCCCAACCCGAGGTAAGTCAAGGTGTTCCATTTTGGTTTCTTGAACGGCGTTTTCTTCTTGAACTCCGCATTCACGCGTGCAAATGCTAAAATATGGTAGTTATTGCCTTTGTGAAATCGTTTAAAGTTATGCAACGGCTTTGTTTTCCAGTCTAGAGAAAGGCGGCGAATTGAATGCCTTCGTTTTTTTAAAGGATTCTGTGTTCACGTCCATTTATAGGGAACATTTATTTCGATATTTGAAGGTATGTGGCCATTGAGAAAGCAGCGTATAGTGGATAAACACCATCGTCCGAAGCGCAGGGGCTGCCAGCCCTGTTTCGTTGTCTATAATTGTGACATAATGGACCGCGATCTAAGTCGAAGTTGTTCAAGGGAACCGAAACTTCGATGAGCATTCGATGGCTTACAACAGCTACCAATGAACTACTAGCGATTCAAGAGGCACAAAGGTTTATCATGATAATTTGGCTTCAGAGTGGTTGCTGTCATGCAGAATAGTCAGTTTAGTTTTCCTTAGTCTTTCACGCCGTTGAGAAGGGAAAAAAGATCGCGGCCGTTCACTACATTTCTCGTGCAGTATAATTTTCGCTGATCTCAAAGAAAAATGTAAATTCTCCCGTGTTTACGTTTTGGGACCGATGAAAATTTGGGACGTTTTGGGACCGCGGCACAGCTCTATGAGGTCGGTTATTACCCCATATAGGACTTTATCCAGAATAGTTTTCGGAAAGCATTTGTAGCTATTGAGAGCCAGTACATGTTTCAAGTATAGAGCTTGCAAATAGGATCATAAATTTACCAGAATAATTTTCATATTACAGCACACAGCGGCATGGGCAGAAGAAGAAAAAACACAGCGAGGAAGTACTTCTTGTATGATGATGTAACCGAGATGTCAAAATGCGGTGTTGGAAGTTGTTCTGCGCAAATTAAGGGCAACCATGCTGCTAATCTCCAACGACACCTGCAGAGGTATCATTACGAGATCTACAGGAAGGTCGTTGCAGACTCCTCCCTGGCCTCTACAGGTGCAGAAGCAAGCTCAGCAAAACGACCACGTTCATCTGGGCAACAGAAGCTCACTGCTATGCTACCAGCTGGCACGGCTAGAGTGTCGATAAGTGATCAAATAATTGTTAGCGCTTGTGTAGAGCTGTGCACTGTGAATGGCAGACCGTTTGCGCTCATGGAAGACTCCGGTTTCCGAAAAATTCTTGATCTCCTGCTCGATGGTCTTAGCACACAGACTGTCATAAACGCCGAAAACATTCGGACAAGAGTAGCTCTTTTGGCCGATGAAATGCGCGAAGAAATCCGGCAGCAAGTGAAGGGAAGACTGATATCGCTTAAAGTTGATTGTGTCACCCGTATGGACAGATCAATGCTTGGTGCCAACCTGCAGTTCGTTTCCGATGGGAAAATTGTCCTCCGGACGGTCGCGATCAAAGAATTAAAGGAGGGGCACACAGCTAGCTATTTGCAAAGTATCCTGCTTGAGGTACTGGCTGCGTACAATGTCGAGCTATGCCAAGTGTACAACATCACTACAGACAACGGCACCAACCTAGTGAAGTCAGTCAAGTCGCTCATGGAAGATCAGCAGCAGCAGTCGGGAAGTGATGACGAAGGGGAGGTCACTGGGGATCAGAACGCTGAGCTGCAGTTGACAAGTGATGACCCGTTCGACGACACGGGACCGTGGCCTGGTGTACTGAGGGGAGTGCGATGCGCAGCGCATACCTTGCAGCCAGCAGTTGACGACGCGACGAAGAAGGCCTCCGTCAAGGCCACTGTTGCGAAAGCAAGAGAAGTTTGCAAGAAACTTCGGTGCCCAAATGTAATGATGATGATAAAAAACTAAACTTAAGGAAGCCCATCCTGAACTGCCCAACTCGCTGGCACCCCACCCATGATATGTTGGAACGTTTGCTCGAACTTCGGGGGTTTTGTGTGGAGGTGTCTGACACAAATCGTGACTTGTTCCTTGCCGGTGACGAATGGAGTAGAATAGAGGACATTGTACGAGCTCTCCACCCGGCAAAGAAGACAACGCTCATCCTGCAGTCACAACAATTGACAGTCGGTGATTTCTACGGCGCTTGGATGAAATGCGTTATAGACGCAGGGAAAGTGGATTCCACATTTGCACGCTCTGTTGTTGATGCACTCAAGGCAAGGGAGACTTTGCTTCTTCAGAATGACGCGTTCAGGGCGGCGGTCTTCCTTGATCCGAGGTACAACATTCTGCTGTCTGAAGGCGACAAGCAACAAGCACGCGCTCACTTGAGCAACACGTGGGCCAACATTGTACGCTTCAGCCGTAACGCCAACGACTGCCGAGAAAGTCCGACATCCTCTCTAGGCAGTGATGATGAACTAGATGCTCTGCTGAAGGAAAAGGAAAAATCACAAGTGTCTGAGAATTACGAAAATAGAAGGGCACTGAAGTCGATAGCGGCAGCATTGAGCGACTTCGAAAGAGAAAAGAGACTGAAGAAGGATGAAAACGTCCTTGCCTATTGGGAGACGCAACGACTGGAACGCCCCGAGCTTCATGAACTGGCTAAAGTTGTGCTGGCGTGTCCAGCAACTCAAGTGAGCGTAGAGAGGACTTTTTCTAGCTTAAAGTTCATACTTTCTCCTCAACGCGTTAACTTGTAAGAGAATACTCTTGACAATATTTTGCTGATCCGTGCTAACTGGGGAGAAAAAAAGTAAAAGAGCAACAGTTCTGCTTCTACATTTTTGTTGAATGATGTAACAACACAAAAACTGTTTTGTTTTGTCGTCGTTTTTTTTTTTAGGTTTGTGTTAGTGGGAGTGGTACAATGCTTTAAATGTGCATTCAGGATGTTTTCTCCTATTTTTGTAAATGGCAGCTGAGTATAATGCTTCCAGATGCTTATTCGGCCGTGTTCTGTCCGCCGGGTCGTGCAGTGCAGCCTATTTGTGCCGTGGAGTGACGGGTTGGAGCTTTGTAGTCATCGTCACACAATTTCCTTGCTGTGTGAGTACTTTTTTCGAAAGTGCCAATTTTTTTATGGCTGCACAATAACACTGTTAAAATATCCTATTGTTTGACGGTAAAGTTTTCTTAACACCAGTAGCGCCGTCACCACGGGATCTGTGGCAGCCCTCTTAAGCTACGTTGTAATAATTGTGATAATCCACGACTGATGATGTTACACCTGATCCTGCGGGCCGTTTTGGTAACCAAGTTGAAACTGTATAATTATATGTAATGGTGGATTTCTTTAAAGCTCGGTAGCACTGTAACCAACTTAATACCAAGTTTGGTTTTTTATCAATATTGCGTTATTGTTATTGTATAACTAATGTTTTCCCAGTCAGATGTACGTTGTCTATAACGGATTGAAAGGGATGTTTCATACTGATATGATCCTTTCGTGGTTAACGATTTGAGTGAATAAATACACAACTTCGTTTCAAACTTCCGTTTCTGTGGTAATCTTTCCAGGAGACCGTTTGTTTTGTACCGTTTTCGGTGTGCCCTCCGGATTTTGGGATTTATTCTCCTGCGCATTCCTTCCGTTTCTAAATTTACGACTTTGCCTAAACTGCAAATTTTTGCGCAGTAGAGAACAAAAGCGGGAAATGGAACATTTCTCGGGTCGTCCTACGCTTTGTGGTATCCTTAACCTTTTTGTAGTTGCAGACTAGTGCTTATTTTGATTGCTGCAGAAGCTGTTGAAGGGGCCACGAAAACAAAAACAAGCTGGTATTTGAAAAAAAAAACGGCTTTATACCAATAACAATGATACCAATTTTAACGCCACTTAAATACAATTATGTATTTATTTTTGAAAAAAGATCAATCAGTGACAAGTTCTTTTTTTTTTGCGAGAGAATAACCTACGTCATAAAGCAGCACCTCATAGTAACCACGTGGTCACTGGAACAGAAGTGGTTACCTTCTCCCGCATACCTTTAGACGTCCAGGTAATATAGTGTGCGGTGTAGTTTGTGCGAGTGGCGGCCGCTGACGAAAGGCAGCACCACGATGCATCCGGTTTCGTATAGGCACTTAGAAGCTAACATATTTGTGAGACAGCAAACTCTTCCATTTTAATATTTATCCTATTACGTCCTTCTGGCGTTGCGTTCGGTGAAGTGTTTTTCATGTTCCGTATCTTGTTTAATGAAAACTTCTTTAAAGACCGACCAACGAAACCATTTTCCGCAAGGTAGGAAAATGCCCCTCGCGCCTTCCTCCTTTCACCCTCTCTCAAAAATCACGTGACAGCAGGGGCTTCTTTTGTGTCGGCTTTTTCTGTAGGGATAATCCTCAAAAAGCGCGAAACGAGCGGCTAGCTGCGAGCACCATAACGACCTTGAGACGTCCAGGTGTGTTCCCTCGTTGCCGCGGGCACGCTAAATCCGCGAGACTGAGGAAGCCAGCGCGACCGAACGCTTTTTCCCATAAGCTGCAGGTTCGAGGCCGCTCGATCGGCGGAGATCGAGGGGTCGTGGTATGCTGGGTTCGTTCCAGCAGCCGCTTTCTGGCATCGCGCGGCTGCTGGAGCCATTCCCGTGTCTGCGCAAGGATTGGCTTGCGCAATAAAGGGTTCAGTTTGTCGATAATACATTTATTTTTAAAACTTGTAAATCAAGTGGCTTTCCCTAATCTCTTCATTACTGTTTGAAACACATCTCATCTCATAGGTTGTTCATCCCATTTTGGACTCTTTTGCGTATTTATTCGTCCTTACCTCTGCTTGATGACGGTTTTATAACTTGATAAAGACCTTTAAGTATTGGCGCGGGCTTGCGCGATCAACGCTGTCCCGGATTTATTCAAATTTGGAAATATTGGCGTCAGAAGGGGTTGAAGAAGCAAACAGAAAATCTTGCTTCTAATGAAGACGGCACAATCGTAAGATAGGTCTTTGCTTCACTTGCCTCCACAACGCCCCATCGTTTACACTATCGCAACTTCTCAGTAACACAGCTGTCTGCCACATTTTACTCAGGGTTACTATAGATGTGGCCCCACAGGCTTTCCCGTTATCAGCGAGTCGACTTTTTAACGACCGGCGACTCTCCTGAGTGAGAATAAATATTATCACCTACCCACAACATCCACCCCTTTCTCACCCCCCCCCCCCCTCTCCCTTTCCACAGTTGGGGAAATATCAGGCCACTCTAGGAAGCAGCCTGCAGACTGCGCTTTTCAGCTACTCATGCTCAACACATTCGAGCATGGAAGTAAACACATCGCATCAACGACGCCCAGTTTATTTGCAACTTAAATAATGTGACTCTACTGTTGGGACCCGATCAATTTCATCATCAATTATTATTTGTTACGACTTCACGCTGAACGTGTGTTCGTCGTGATGCTACAAACTTGGTCGATTCAAAGGGAGAAATAGGTCCTCGTATTTATTTTGCTGAAATACTCGCTCCTGTGACTCTCTAGTGCGTAAGGTCAACGCACCCGAGGCAGTGCATAATACTTTAAAACTGTCGTTGACGATGAAATATTTGTGGGAAGCGCGTAAACTGTTTACACCACAAAAAGCATACCAAAAAACAACAAAATATCGCAATAGCAAAAAAAAAAAAAAAAATTAAAAATCAGCCTGCGAAAACCGTTGCTTCCCCCTCCCCCTCTCTCTTTTTTTTTTTTTTTTTTTTCGCGCCACTACAAAAAATAGCGGCCGAACAACGAAATTCTATCAACACCTCGCTTCTTGAAGAAAGGCGAACCGGACGCCTCTGGGTTTTGCGTCACGCCTGCATTTCAAGGGTCAGACTTACTGGTTCTCGACACCAGCACGACTGACGGCTCCGCCCGCGTCCTTGATTGTATATTGATACGGAGAAGGAGAAGAGCGCGATGGCCCGCGGCCGTAGTGCGTACTGGCTTGCGCTCTGGCGGGCAATCAGATTAAAAACGTACTGCTGAAAACCACCCTGTGTACATAGTCGAAAACATGATAAGCATTGAATGGGAGTGAACGTAGACGTATAATGATCCGATACAAAGTTTCGCTTGATTCCTAAACGAATAATGCCATAGCCAAGTACACCTTCACATCAAATTGTTAGACAGAATTGAAGAGAAGATTGTGTGTTCTTGAAAGAGATTTCGGCCCCCTTCTATTCTGTCCGCTTTCAATAGACCTCAAATAACGTGGGCGAATCACTTATTTTGTTACATTTTCACTTCTCCGCTTCCGCAGATTATGAATGTGGTAGTTTGGACTAGTGGCTTAGAGCTCCCTTTTTGAAAGGAACCGAAAATAAAAACGGACCAGTACAAGCTGAACTATGCAAGACGTTTGAAGAGAGCCTGTTGCAACGGAAATGAACAGTTCTAATGTGGTAAGTCGGGTCACTCGATTCATAATTTTTCATCCCCTTTTTAAAGGCTCCGAACAAACAAGGAACCAGGACAAGCTCTGGTTGTCCCGGTTTTTTATGTCCTTTCGGCGCTCCTCAAAACGCACAAGGTTTGGTTTCTAAACGCTGTTTTTATTTTGGCACGGAAATAAGACAAAAATACGTAATAATTCTTCACACCTGCGCAATGCAACAGAGACTTCTATTTTCAGCAAGCTGCTTTCCGTCATGCTTCCATGTCATCCTCCAGGCCACGAATGTTTGTGCGCAGTGATTAAACTATTTACATGTAGATTGACATGCACTAGAAAGCTGGTACTTTCTTTTAGAAGCAGCATGTTAGTGCACTAGAATTCCCCCAGCGTCTTGCCTTCTAATCGCGTGGAAGGAAAATGAAAATATCCCGGGCATAATTTGTGCCAAAGGCTAGATTCAACAGTCGCCTATTATTTCTACAAACTCCCTGGTAGATTCACTACCCTATAGCCTGGTGTCCTTTCTCCAAGAAGCGAGGTTTTAATCAAATTTCGTTGCTCGGCCGCTATTTTTTGTAGTGGCGCGAAAAAAAAGAAGAGAGAGAGTGGAAAGCAGGATTTCGCAAGCTGATTTTTTTTTTTTTTGCCATTGCTGTATTTTATTGTTTTTAGGTGTGCTTTTGTGGTGTAAACAATTTTACGCACTCCCCACAAATATTTTATCGTCAACGACAGTTGTAAAGTATTACGCACTGCCTCGGTTGCTTTGACCTTACTCACTAGAGCGTCACAGGAGCGATTATTTCAGCAAAATAAAAACGAGGACCTATTTCTCCCCTTAAATCGACCACTTTTGTGGCATCACGACGAACATACTTTCACCATGAAATCATAACAAATAATGATTGATGATGAAACTGATTGGGCCCCAACAGTAGAGTCACATTATTTAAGTTGCAAATAAACTGGGCGTCGTTCATGCAATGTGTTTACTTCCACGTTCAAATGTGTTGAGAATGAGTAGCCGAAAAGCGCAGTCTGCAGGCAGCTTCCTGGAGTGGGAAAGGGAGGGGGGGGGGGGGGGGAGAAAGGGGTGGATGTTGTGGGAAGGTGATAATATTTATTCTCACTCAGGAGAGTCGCCGGTCGTTAAAAAGTCGACTCGCTGATAACGGGAAAGCCTGTGGGGCCACATCTATAGTAACCATGAGTAAAATGTGGCAGACAGCTGTGTTACTGAGAAGTTGCGATAGTGTAAACGATGGGGCGTTGTGGAGGCAAGTGAAGCAAAGACCTATCTTACGATTGTGCCGTCTTCATTAGAAGCAAGCATTTCGGTTTGCTTCTTCAACCCCTCCTGACGCCAATCCTTCCAATTTTGGATAAATCCGGGACAGCTTTGATTGCGCAAGCCCACGCCAATATTTAAGGGTCTTTAACAAGTTATAACACAGTCACCAAGCAGAGGTAAGGACGAATAAATACGCAAAAGAGTCCAAAATGGGATGAACAACCTATGAGATGAGATGTGTTTCAAACAGTAATGAAGAGATTAGGGAAAGCCACTTGATTTACAAGTTTTAAAAATAAATGTATTATCGACAAACTGAACCCTTTATTGCGCAAGCCAATCCTTGCGCAGACACGGGAATGGCTCCAGCAGCCGCGCGATGCCAGAAAGCGGCTGCTGGAACGAACCCAGCATACCACGACCCCTCGATCTCCGCCGATCGAGCGGCCTCGAACCTGCAGCTTATGGGAAAAAGCGTTCGGTCGCGCTGGCTTCCTCAGTCTCGCGGATTTAGCGTGCCCGCGGCAACGAGGGAACACACCTGGACGTCTCAAGGTCGTTATGGTGCTCGCAGCTAGCCGCTCGTTTCGCGCTTTTTGAGGATTATCCCTACAGAAAAAGCCGACACAAAAGCAGCCCCTGCCGTCACGTGATTTTTGGGAGAGGGTGAAAGGAGGAGGGCGCGAGGGGCATTTTCGTACCTTGCGGAAAATGATTTCGTTGGTCGGTCTTTAAGGGTCTAATTTGAGTTACCGAAGGCTAGTTCAAATAAAGAAAGCTGTATTTTCTCCCCACTGTTCCTTCAATTGCTTACACGCCGAGGTGGCGGGATAGTTAGCGAGTTCTACTTGTAAGTGGGTTTGTAAGGAGGCCGCGGATTTTACAGCTACTGCGTCGGACCCAATTAGATGAAGTCCGAATGCGTAAACGTCGGTGAGGTAACCTTTGAGTGCACATAAAGAAACCATTCCTGGTAGAAATCCCTGAGCCTTACACTACGATGTATCCCGTTTCGTATGTGCTGATTTCAGATGTTTTATTTGTAATTTATTTTGATGTTGCAATTTGTCATTTATAATTTCCGAACCGGTTCGCGAACCGGTTCAGCGCCCCGAACCGGTTCGCGGATCGAATTAATCGAACCGGAACTGAACCGGAACAAAATAAATTTACCTGAACCTGAACCGTAACCGAACCCGTATTTTTTTCGGTTCGGCACACTGATATATATATTTTTTTTTTTATTCCTATGCCTGATATACAAGTTTGCGTAGGATTCCATGAAGCGCATTTGAAAAATATTCCATTTATGTCCGTCATTAGAAGAAACGTAATATTTCCGAGGACTACAGTACAGTGAGATTTCCACGAATGCTTCCTAAAACCCTTTTTATTCCTCGTTAACTTTTGGTATTTACAGTATTAGCCCCTGCAAAGTTACCATTCCCGTGTACACGGACGCAGGGAGTTCAAATGACCCTTCCAAACACTCATGGTAATAGGATCGGAGGAAAGAGCCGTTTGTAAATCCATTAACGTTTATTCATCAATGGGGCCTCGCAATAAGGCTAAAAAGAAATGTCTCACAATGTTAGCCATGATTAGATAACTACTAAAATAAAATACTTGATACGCCGCAAAAAAAGAAAAAAATAGCGTTACACCTTTTTTTTTATTTTTTTAAAGTTTCCGGAAATATGTGGGTTGCATAATGCATCCATGGTGGTCTTTTTATTTTGTGTATCCAGAAAAGCGGAAATAAGAACTGAACCGTTGACTGCCGCCTCCGCGGCGCCGGTGACTTTTCCTTTGAGCGGATAAAAGGGACACGGGCTTTTTCAGACAGAGCATTTCGTGGTATAAAGAGGAAGACGGAGGCAAAAACACACGCAGTCGACAATTTAAGTGCAACTTGATATTTGCATGCGCACCACGTTGGGAAGTGTCTGAAAGCATAGTGATGTAGACACGGGAAGAAACATGTTTCATGTCCTTTGACAAAAGAGCAGGTATATTCGATGCATTAAAAAAAATAGAAAGAAAACTCCGTAGAAACCATCTATGCACATTTTCAACAAGGGCGCCGCCATCTTGAATGTCGTTACTTTCAGTATGTGCGAAAACATTGTTTTGCCGTCGCAACGCCAAAAGAAGACATTCGGGATATAAGCGTAACCGTCAGTCATTCTCGTTTTGCCCCACCTCTATTTTCTTTTTTCTTTTTTTTTTACTATATGCAAGTTGAAATATTTCATTATTTTTTCGTCGCCATACCGGATGTGTCCACCAGGTGGCTGAGGACCACCTTTCCACAACATTTCGTTTCGCCCCAGTGCACTGTTTTCATTCCTTGCAGGATAAAGGGAAATGGAGAGAGCGAGAGGGAGAGGAAGAGCAACGCCGAGGAGACTGTGAACCTTTTTTTTTCGTTCGCGCGTGCGTGCGTGCGTTCGTGCATTCGTGCGTGCGTGTGCGTGTCCGTGTGTGTCCGTATGTGTCCGTATGTGTCCGTATGTGTCCGTGTGTGTGTGTGTGTGTTTTGAAAGAAAGCGTTGAAAGAAACAGTGGCGAAGAGAAAGCGGGACAGGAATAGGCGCCTTGCCCTCCTTGAGCATTTTTCGGCGTTTTCTTACCCGTACAAGATGAACCAACTGGCCCACAGAGTCCCTCTTTTTGCTGTTTGCGGTCAGAAGTAAATAAACTTCAGCAAGTAAACTTCAGAAGCATAATGTAACGAATGTTGGGAGACTGGAAATTTGTACCGTTAGATATATTTGTCTATGTTGAAATTTCGCTCGAAATTTTGGGGCCGAGTGTTAAAGGGTAACTCCGGTACATTTTCTCGACTTTAGGGTTACGACTGTTTTTAGTGAAGGAAGTGTCCCAGAATTAAGGATGTCATATTTTTTTTCGATGCCTCGTGTAGTTTTGTAGATATCTGTTTTGTTTCGGGGGACTACGGCGAACAGAACCTACCGGCTCGAGCATGATGGCAACCATTGTAATCAGCTGCTTGGCCGTCGTGTGACGCAAAGTTCACACCGCAGTACCGCCAAACACACGACCGGCTTATAGTCGCAAGAGCCGTTCCGAGCAGTCAGGTAAGGTGCTACGGCTGTTTCACTGCTATACTTCGTAGATAGCAAACATCTGTAGCAAACATTAATACACATTCATAAAGTTGTCGGCACAAAAGCGAGCTCGCCCCGACGAACGCAGGCTCAGCGCAGACTCAGAACGAGCCCTCACTTATCTTCTGAGGAGAACTACAATCTTACTGGTGTGCAGTGCACGTTACAGATGCGTTGTGGAAGCCTATCGTGAGCTCGCGCTGACCAGGACTTCAGCACCACGACGCGCTTGAGCAAGCAGGGAGTCAATAATCTTCGTGCGCGACACGTCAATGACCGCTTACAAACTACGGCAGCTAAAACATAACATGACAAGTAGGACTCGTCGGCTGAGACGGCTGAAAACGCAGCAGAAGAACACGACGAAAGAAGCGGCAGTACGAACAAGTGAGCTTTTTGGGTACGAAGATGACATCGCATAAGGTTGCTTGGCAAACAGCCAACCCACTGAATTTGCGCTGAAAAGCTGGTGGTAGCATTTTTAATATCGGTTTTAGAGTGGATCGCAGTTTCCCATTAGTTTCATGTTTTGGCAGTGCTCGTAATTAGTTTCCGTATATCGACATTAGCCATTTCTTTTAGTTCGCCTTTCGACCGAAGTTACCATTTAATAAGATTTTACGTTTTATTCTTTCAATGCCTCTGGATATTTTGTTATTTTCGTGATAAAACTAGTATTATCTCTGGATTGGTATTGTGTACTTACAAATATTTTTTTTATTATTATTATTGCTATCTATATTAAAGTTGTTACTTGATATTGCTCTTCTTTTGGGTGTGTTTGCTAAAATTTATAAACCTGCAATTTGAAAGTATCGACCTCTTATAGAAAATATTTATAAATGTGTGTGTGATGTTGTTTTTCTTCATTTCGAACTTGTTGGCTGGTCACCGTCTGCCAAATGTAAGGTCGCAGATGTCTCGTCAAGTCAAACATTTAAACTTTTTGCCCCTGCAGCCTACAGCAGTGTGATAATGATGCCTAATATATTAAATGAAATATTGATTGATTGACTGTTAGACGCCTTTCTCTTTTTTTTTAGACGAGTTTGAAATGGGAGAATACAAACCAAAATAGGGCAGCTTCGGTTTAGTTTAACGCTAACCTAGGCACAAATATTTAGAGAAATCTCTCTTTTAGAAAATAAGAAACAAAAAAAAAACAAAAAAAAAAAAACAACAAAATCCTAGGCGGAAAAAGGGAAAAATAAATATTAGAGAGATCCAGCATACTGTAAACGTGACACCCTTAGCGTTAGGTCGGGAGGTCGGGAGCGTACCTCGCAGAAAACATTTTAACCAGCCGTCATCTTGCACCGCGCTACCGGAACAAATATCGCCATGTAAGATTATCACTGGCTAAAGCGCCTCCTTCGCGGTACTTTTGCGGCTTGATTCCGGCATGGCGGCAACCATAACAGTACCGGGCTAACTCAATGCTAAAATCTTCTATTTGGGCTTTACGTCGCAAGCAACAAGTTCATAAAAGCGACAACTGAGGACTTTCCTATGGAAAGGAGCCCCTATGGTGCGAACCCTGCCTCTTGTTTTCCGTAGGTCGAAACAGAACCTCGACACCCATGAGGAGACCACATCCCTGAATACTGCAGGCCTGTACAACAAAGAATTAGCTTTGAAGCTGTAAGCGACGTTATGCACAGGTGTCGCTGTGTAACGGATACGGTACAATGCAAAGCAACTCATTTTAAGGATATTAACTGCTTCATTTGGAATGCCGTATGTTATCTTAACACCATCCAGGTGTCCCGCGATTGTGAAAGGACAATCATAACTATTCAAGAGTGCGCATGGCGACGGATGAGCAAGGAGTGCCTATGCTGTCAGAGCGTATACGGGGCGCTGTGAGTCAATGCAGACAAACAAGTAACGTCGGAAGCGCAACATCATGGCTTCCATTATCTCTCGCGGAGTGTGTTCTTCGCGGCAAATCCAATAAAACGTGGAAACTACGCGCCACAAGTCTTCGTCACCGGTCTTGGAGTATCTTCTTCGAGGTTAACTTGGGCTAATCCAATCAAACGCAAAAGTTTATCTTGACAATGCTCTCTTAGTCTGTGTGTGGTTTTTCGCGATTGCAATTTTCAGTTGCATGGAACCAAGCTCGTGTGAGTGTAAGTCTGCGTGGAAATAACCGATAAACACTTGCGGTTCTGAACTGGGGGGCATGTTTTGCAAGATTTGCGAGATCAGATCTACCTCCTACCGGCAAAACAATGGTCGCCTCTAACATTTTCAGAATTATTCCATGCTTATAATAAAAAATAAAACAAAAAATTTATAAAAAAAAAAATCGGAAAAGGTTATTTGACAGATGGCTAAAATAAGAGGGTGGTGGGGCGTGTAGGAACGCCCCTTGCGATTGTGGGACAATCAAAACAGCGCCCGAGTACGAGAGGAGGAGGAGGAGAAGGAGGAAGAGGAGGAGGAGGAGGATGAGGAAGACGTCGCTACCTTTCTTATTTAGTAAAGGTAGCGATAAAGCGGTAGCAAAGAAAACCAAAATCACTTAGTCCTTGATGTTGTTTTTATCTGGATCAAAGTTGCCACCGGAGATCGTGCTTATCGTACACGACCCTCAGAAATGCCTGCATGCATACCCCCCAGGATGCAATCAGAACAACAATCACTGTTCTTAAATCAGCTCCGCTTGCGAGGAGAGCGGGCGGTATAGCCCTAGGGCAATCAACAAGAGGTGCCTCGCTCGGCTGCTGGTCAGTACGGCTGGTGGCCAAAAGGGGCAACTTTGAGCAGGCTAACTATGCCACCTAGCAATTGGGCACGAGCGCTGTGTTACAGTTCGGCAGGATACTCGAATGTTCGAGCTCAACGAGTCGAAATAGAGTCCAGTTAATGGGGCCACGGACTGTCTCAGAGTTGCTAGACTTCCCTGTGAAGTGACACTACCTGTGGAAAACAAACTTCACTGCCCGATCGGTACTCAAAGTGACAAAACTTTTAGACTGAAACAAAGCCGTGGCCACTGAAACACATAAGTGTTCACCCTCTTCCATAACCTATCTTATCAAGGGCACATGAATGATTGGTGCTCCGAATGCAACGTGGGGCGGCATGCGTAGAGCTATTTTCGAAAATGTGCGCACGAACTGTTGAGTAAGAATGAAGGACCGTCTGGTGTTGTTTCTCCCATTAAAATACTCCAATTATAGATTGCCCAATCATTTAATGACCGCGTTTTTTTTTGTTTTCTTTTTAGATTCGTCATTTTCATGTAGATGAAACCAACTTTATTTAGTTGTTTTTTACGTAATCTCGTCTTGCATTCTTTTTGTGTCATAGCGATGCTCTTTCAATGCGAAAGCATTAACTGTCCCATGGAGCGAACCGACGTTCTCAGCTCTTGAAGCCGCGCGCCAAACGGCACTTGCATTCCCCTGTCCCAATGAAGCGAAGCCTGTAGTTTCTGACAGCGATGTGGCATATACAGCGACAGCGATGCGGTATTGTGACAGCGATGCCGGCGCGGGGCCGCAACGCCACCCCATGGCGCTGCGGCCCCGCGCCGGCGCCGGTGGAAGGAACACGGTTAACAGAGGTCAACGCGGTGGCGCGCGCTCGCAGGAAGCCCCGAGGGCCGAGGGGGGAGGGCAAAAAGAGGAGGAGGAGCGGGTACTCCTTTCGGCGCCGACAAACATCGCACCGCAAAGCTGGAAGAAGCACACAGGGTGGTTCAATTCGACATTCATGCTTCCGCATTCACAACTCATAAAAAGTGTTTTTAAATCAAAGCCTGTTTCTGGATGACCCTATAGCGGTATGTTAAATTCACCCAAATATTGTCGCTCGTGGGACACCAATTTTTGCTGTGGACTGAGTGTTCAAACAATGCTTTCCAGGCCTAGTCGACATATCAAAGCTTATAAAATAAATGCACGAAGCCTGGAAGTCTACATAGGAACGATGTTCGCGTGCTCCATCTTTTAGACTTCAGAACGCGTTGTAAATATTGACCTCGTATGACATCGCGACTGCGACGTCAAGTGTTTGCTCTGTGCAATATCCCTTTACCCCGTCCCCTGCTCATTTATATTTCCTTATTACATCAGCTCGCATTTCTTTAAAGCAGACGTTTCTATCTATTCACTAGCATTGCAAACAAACAAAAAAACACGCGAGCCACACAGATGAGGCGACTGCAAAAGTCTCAGAGCGATACGAAAGCACCACGAGAGCCTGACCTGGAGTTGAACTAGAGGCGCCATCTCTGGGAAATTCTGCCGCACACATTGCGGCGCATTTTTCGATCGATCGATCCGCCTCAGCTTTCGTGGCGGCTGCTTGACATGAACAGTTGGAACTAGAGGTTAGGACTAGAGATAAGTGTAAAACATCACAACGTATCGCGCGAATCCGTTTTCTTTTAGTGAAATCTGATTAGCGACATGTGGATAATGCCTTTTTATTATTTACCACGCTCGAATATATTTCACCTCTTCCAGCTGTTACTACAGCGATAGCTGTTAGTGGGACACTTCGCGGGTTTTCCCGCCGTCGACCGCGATCCATATCGACGCGGGCCATTTCCGGCACTCCTCTAAAAGATTCCACATTAACGTCACGCTGCTGACGTCACGCCGCTCGACACGACTCTGAAGCAGGGTGTAAGATAGACAGGTGGGGAAACGAGAGCCGAATGAGCGACCGCATTGTGTCCCCCTCGGTTTTCTCTTTTTCTGTGGCGCCATCTATGTTGAGCACCGCAAACTCTCACTCCGGGTGGGCGACCGATGGCGACCGGCTAAACTGACGGAGATGGTTTCTCGTGGATTTTCAATGGAGGGCTTTCGTGTTCTCGGTTTATTTTGCGCACTCTCCCATAAAGTTCCGCGCAAATCCGATTCCGATTTTTTTTCTTCTCGCCGCAGCGCCATCTGTCGCAGGTCGGGGGTACCCGGAAGCAGACGAGTACACAATCCGGTCACGGCGCTGCGGTAGGCTTCTATGTGCCGTTTCCCCACCTGTCTATCTTACACCCTGCTCTGAAGTCACGCCGCGCATCACCTCACCCGTTACCTGGCGTCAGCTGACATTATGACGTGACATTGTCAAGTCACGTTGCACAGTGACGCCACGCGACTTAATGACGTCAGGCGACACAGTGAGTCACGTGATGTCGTGACGTCACCTGACACTGTGACGTCACGTGACATTCAGACGTCACGTGACAACATGACGGCACGTAGAAACATAAACATGAGACTGCTGGTAATGGAAACAATGAAAACAAAGCGCCTTCGCTAATTATGCCAGAGAGGTTCTCAGGTGTTGAAACCAATAGGGCCGACGAAATCACGGGCGTGAAATTAGGTGAAGCTGCAACGTAATAACATTGCATAAAACGTTCAGGCAGCCACACCAAAGACGGGGATTGGTTCATGCATACACATGCAGTTTCGTCGTTTTCTGGATTTCAAACTTGAGCGCACGATCTTCGAAGTGTTGTTCAATTACAACAAGGCAGTCCTAGTTTCCGTCTCATAAAATTGTTTAACGGGTTCACGAAATGCTCTCTACTTCATACGCCCTCAATGGTTCCAAAACGCCATGAAAGTTTCTTCCGCTGTGTTACTTGGTTTCATACGAAACGCATATGCGGACTCTATGGTGCGCGCTCACACCCTTGCCGTTCCTTGAGTACATTTGCTCCGAAATGACACCTTAGCGGCTCCAATGCCAAACCTCAGCTATCGCTGTGTATTCACTTTACGGGATGCGTAAGTGTTAGAAATAGTTTTGTTTATTTTAGTATTTTCCTTTATCTGTACATGTGGATATGTACACACCACGACACTGTTAACGAAAACAAACGATAGCCAGTTTGATTTTTTTTTTTTAGACTAAGAGCTGTTATAATAACTGCTCATTCGCTCATGATCATTCGGGGCAGTAACCTAAATGGTAAAGATTAGTGGCCGTCAATACTGTGTCTTAATAAATGCAAAATGCGCCGATGTCGTTTTGCAATAAGTGTCGTGCAGTGTTTGTGTGTTCTAAGAGCTGTCCACGCGTTTGCTTTCCTGCAGAGCTCCAGTTCCATCCACTCCACTTTATAGACCGTTTTACTGAAAGAGGGCGAGAGAGAAAAGGGGAAAGGGCTACCGGCGCTTTCCCCCTTTCTGATTGTGTAGAAAGAGTGAAAGTCCCGGATGAGGAGGCTTCGCCGGTGTTGGGTGTCTGCTGTGCGCGAACGTCGTTCGTGGTTTTTTTTTTTCTGTTTTAAACTCGCAAACTTAATTAAAGCCCGAGGCTTCGATGGCAACAGTCGCCCGGTCATCGGGACACCATTGCTGGGTCATAGGGTCCACGAATAAAAACAGAAAGCATAGAATACTGTCCGAGGACCTATGTAGCTTGCAAGGAATCCAGCAAGGCGAGAGCGGCTGCAATGTCTTTGAACTCCATCGCTTTCCACATGACCCCTGTCTCCGGGGGCAGTGGATTGCGTCCGTAAACCGAAAAGGCGTTTCCTCAACGCCATCCTCTCGACTTCGCTCGGAACATTTCGTGAATGGAGCGCGCACCGAACGCTGTACCGCCGATGAACATGGGGTACGCTCGCAATGTGCGTGCGAGTTTTCTCATGATAACTGCTGTTTCAGCTTGTAAAATTTCGTAACTAAATTTATCTTAATAGTGATAATTTGCAGTGGTGACTGAGTCGATTTTATCATCTACAACACTTTGAAGGCTTATTTCCGCCGCCGGGTGAGGCTGGAAATTGTTGAAAACATAGTTCTATTGTTTTTTTTTTGTTTTTTTTCTTGTTTTTTTTTTTTAATCGCGATCTCCTGCGCGATACCAGAGAGCCGGCAAAAGCGCTCCTTGGAGTGCCGCTGGTGGGTTGTTTCCGTTGACTAAGGCGCTTTGAGGCGCTTGATAGTCGCTGCAGAAAACGTCTCGTGTGTTGCGATCTGCGTTTTCGAGCCCAGTGTGCACGTTTCTTTGTTTGAGTCATGGCATCCGCCAGTGTGGCGACGGGGGGAACAGCGGCAGCGAACGTGCCAGCTATAGAAATTGGAGGTGAGTACTCAAAATATTGCAATAGTAAAATAATTCGTGGCTGCTTCGAGACTTTCTGCGGTTCGATAAAAGTACATCTAGAGCGTCTTCGTCGTTCATTCACGAGGAAATATAAGAACAGGAACACGAAGATAAAAACAGCACAGCAAGACGATATGTAGCAGCTCCGGACGTTTACAAAGTTAATTGAGGTTTCCGTTTCGTGTATCGCTTGTTGATTACAACTAAAAGCGGCTACGTTGAAATAGGCCCATTGCAAGCAAAAATGTATAAATGGTTCATCATTTCCAGCCATGCGGAAAGCAATGGAGCTTAAAAACATTCCAGCCGTACTTGCCTTGCCGGATTCCACGCAAGCTACATAGGTCCTCGGACAGTATTCGACGCTTTCTGTCGGTATTCGTGCACCCTATCACCCAGCAATGGTGTCCCGATGACCGGGGGACTGTCGCCATCGAAGACCATGGCTTTAATTAAGTTTGCGAGTTTGAAACGTAGAAGAAAGCGCGAACGAAGTTGGGGCACTGCAGACGCCCAACACCGGCCAAGCCTCTCATCCGGGACTTTCACTCTTTCTACACAATCAGAGAGGGGGAAAGCGCCGGTAGCCCTTCCCCTTTTCTCTCTCGCTCTCAAAATGGCGCTACCCACGATAAAACGGTCTATAGAGGGTACTCGGCGGACGAACTAATCGAAAATATGTTTAGATCTAAATATAATATCTACGATGTCACAATGAGCATGACGTTTCACAATCTAACGTCTTGCCAAGTGTCACAATAATTTAAAACGACCGTGCTGGTGCAAGTGTTACACTGTAGACCTAAATTTTAGGTTCAAGCATATTTTCGAGATTGTCATTCGATGATGACCTCTCTGTCCTTGGAGGGCAGTGGTTGACTCCCCGAATGCTCTCCGGCAAAGTGTACACGCACAGGAAGTTTTCAGAGTGTGTGACTGTATTCACGTGCATGTATGCAATGTATAAATGCAATACACAAAGGCATGGAGTGTATGCATGCAATACATGTAACCTATATATAAAGCTATGTAGGCACGCATGCGATATCTAGGCAGACGTACTTTGAACGTGTGTCATTTATGCAATGTTCATGTGATCAGTTGCACTCCTTGATGTCTTCTGCAACCACGATCTGCGCACCTTTAAAAAACACATTGCTCAAAGTCCGTAGTCCTTTCCGTCGTTGCGGTGATTGTTCTGTCCTGTTTCTCCGCTTTCCAGGGTTAAAAAATGCTTGCTCTTAACCAGGTCGCCTGCAGCTTTGCATTAACTTCACAAAGGAAACACTTCTGATGAAAAGTTTAAAGAAACATACCTGGAACGACGTGGATGAGACGTGCTGCTGACATCATCCGCCATTTGCGCTTCCTGAGTTGTCACTTCGCAATAGCTCTAGGGCACAAGGAAACCGCATTTAGCTCCAAAGAGAATTGAAGGTTGGCTCAATTGGGAGGAACTACTTTAGGAATATTCCGACGAGCGTGCTGACATATTTGTTAAAATTGAAAGCAAAACGCAAAAGGGCAAACTGCGACGGACATGCACGAAAGAACGTAGGTGTCCGCCTTCGTCCCCCTTTTTGTCTTTAAGCTTCATTTACGTAATTCACTGGGAGGGGTTAACAAACCCCCATGCTAGACACTACACAACGCGCGCTCCATGGAAAAAGTATAAATGCGTTATAGCGCCGTTTTCGTGCATTATTTCCCAATAGACATTTTTGACGGCATACAAAAAAACGCCTCTCTTTTCCTTCGAGCGGCTGCCGCAGTCTCCCGCTTGGCAGAAATTTCACACTGGGAAATGGCACGAGCGATACCTCCGATGCTGCAAAGGCGACGAAGATGGATATTTAAGGGTACGAGCGCGTAACTTCGAAAAGTGCCGTCTGTGCTCGAGTTCTCGTACATAGAAAAACACACGCGAGCGAGCCCTTGTCTGTAGAAGGTCACGTGGCACTCGCACGCTACTGGATTGGCTGCCATGACTCGTAGCATCCTCCGCGGGTCATCGTAGGGCGAAACGGAGTAGGCTCGCGCGGATCTGCCTTTGGCGGTACTCGAGAGATTTGTGAGGTGGAGTAGGGATTTTCCTGGCGACGACGACACATTGGAGATGACCACCGGATTTTTTTGAGTATTGGAAAACCTTCAGCTGACGTACGCAGCTTATCGAGCGAATTATGGTCAACTGTCTCATTTAATCTACATTCTACAGTGGTTATTGGAGGTGTGAACTGTGTTTTGTTTTCCCTTCGTTTCGAGCCCGGAGATAGCCCGCGGGTTGGATCCAGATGGCCGAACCCTTCGGATCGGGCGAAGGCTTACCGTTACGCCACATCTGCCACTGGCTTTAATTTCCATAACTAAACGCATTCACAGCAAAATTAAGGTTATGCCCTTTAACGGTGCGATTTCTCATCAAATATCATTCAGTTTCAATTTCTGCACTAGTCAAGCTCCGGACTTTTACGAGACAGCCGCTTGTAAGCATCCGGCCGCAGCCCACATTGTGCCCCAGGGACCCCAAGAGAGGTGACGAGAAAATGCTTGTAGCCCTTTTCCACAAGGGCGCCGCCATTTTGAATTATCGTCACTTCCAGTATGGGCGAAAACATTACTTCGCCGTCGCCACGCCAATAGAAGACAAGCCTAACCGTCACACATTCTCGTTCTGGCTCCCCTCTATTTTTTTACTGGTTACAGGTTGAAACGTTTTACTATTTTCTCGTCGCCCATACTGGAAGTGACGACAATTCAAGATGGCGGCGCCCCTGTGGAAAATGTCTATAGTGCACTACCACAGCCTCACTAAGAAATCTTGATCTCCACCTTGCCTCCTTCCGTTTTTGCGTCGCTGTTCGTAAAACGCTACTGCCGTGAATAAATTAATATTGCCTTCCACGGATTCTTTTACTGTTGCCGAAAAGTACAAAAGCGCCACCTCTGCGGTGTACTACGATGGCCTAACGGCAGTCTTTACTCACCGTGCTGTATAACAAAAAGAACAACTGGTCCGTTGTCGTCTCGGTGAACTCTGGCAAAACTAAGCCACCAGGCTTGTAACCAAAGTCAAGCATTGCCTCCCTAAAAGCCTGGAGGACGAAACAACCCGAATTAGTGCCGAGCTGGTAGTCGAGAGCCTGAATACTATTATAGCATTCATGGGTAGCATAGTTATTCAGAAAAAAGAAAAAAAAGAACGTTTTAGGAATACCGTAAATCCGTCCCGGTCTATAATCTACCTCTCATCACGTCAAAATAAAATTTCGATTTACTGGAGGTCAATGAAGAACGACAGGCAGAGATGTCGCGATGAAACTGAAGAATGCAATCGGCCGTGGGATTTTAAAAACGGATACTTAATGTTACTAAAAAATTGGTTTTTACTTGTTAGACAGCTTTAAAAGAAACTTCTGTAATTATTAATAGCGACTGAATATTTTTAAGAGCCTCGCAGGTATTAAGAGCATTGCGTTACTTTTCAATTGGGAGCTATTGTTGACCAACTGGAAGCTAGAAAACTATACGCCTCGCAAGTGGGCTCATTTTCGTCTTCTGCGCATGAGAATAGAAGTAGCGGTGACGTCAGAACGCCGAGCCCTCATTGGCTGATCGCGACCCCCTACTCAACGTCGTCTGCTCCTTTGCAACGTCGTCTGCTCGCAACATCGTCTGCATCTGTCTTACCGTTCCTGCGATTTTCGGAGCGAACTCGACTTCGCCTTTAAGAGAGGGCAGACGAAATATCTCGAGGGGTACGTTGTTTTTGTCTAACAACTAGCAGACGCGCATCAAGGAGGGAAGTCAAAGGACTCACTGGCGAGGTGTCCCGGGGCGCTGAGGTTTGCTTGCTTAGAACCGAGAGTGAGCGTGTTAGTGTCCGGGAGTTCCCTCCCAAATACTTTTTCCCTCCATTCGTGTGCGGCGAGACCCCTCACTCTTTAAAGGGGAACTCCGCCGATTTTTCGAGCTGCCTAATCCAAAGCATAATCTGAATGCGGATGGCTTCCTGATTCCGAAATGCTATCTCGTTCTCCCAGATTCACTCTAGTTAGTTAAAAAAGTGATATTTTGTTTCCTGCCGAGACCGAAACATCGTTCTCCCTAGTTTTTCCCCAGTTTTCCCTGCCGCCCATGCGTGACGTCACCTGTGTGCGGCGAGGCGCGCGGCCGGCAATTGGGAACGCTCACCGCCCGCCTTTCTCGCGTATAGACCTTTGTCCGGAAGTGCTCTTTTTAGCCTCGACCGCAAGGAGCAAAAGCGAACAATAATCTCGAACCCAGACGCTCACGGGGAGGGGGGGCTGCGTCGGCCTGCACCACAGTGGCCTGCGCCGCCGCTTCCCGTTGAAGGCTTCTTCGCCGGTGCGCCGACTGCAGTTTCGCCGGCATCGGTCCTGTTTACCGCGGTATGTGAGCATAGTGCCCGTAATGTGAGAGCAGTGTGTCCATACGCCACTTTGCCGCTGTTGGTTTCCATCTAGCCGAGCCAGAAAACATCTCGCGACGAGTTGACCGCGCCGCGAGTGACGAAGAAGCAAACATGGCGACGGTTTGTGCGATTGCTTTGGTGGCTCCGGTGTTGAGTGTCTTCAACGTCCTCGTGAAAAGATTCCCCTGCCCTTCGAAGTTATCGCAGGCACCACGAGTGGCACGAAAGATGTGGAATCATCGTCTCAACTACAAATAAGCAGGCCTGCACGAGCAACAACGACGCCGAGCAGGCGCTCGGCACAGTTGTGTCGTCAGATGTTCTACAACGCCGAGATATTTTCATTTCTCATTTGGAATGGCTTCAAGAGTGGGAAATTAATCTATTTCGCAGATTGTTAACTCCGAGGTGAGTGCCCTCCGTTGCAGTGCCGTTGTCGCGCAAAGTGCAGAGAAAACCCGGTGGCGATGGCGGCGGTGCTCTTTGATCGCTTTGATCTTGCGCCGTCGGGTTCATGGAGTCCGGAGTAAACGTACGTACGTGCGTCTGCTGGATCGGTGTTTTGGACTGCCACAAAACTCTTTCTCGCGGGCATTTACCTTGTGAAGCTTAGTAGCTCATTACATTTCGTCGTCGACTGCGCCCATTTGACTACGACGGACGAGCCTGCGTGATGTGAATATCACTGCCTAAGATCCTTGGTGTGCTATAACGAGGGCTAATAAAATATCACCGCGAACTTCTGAACAAACGAGTCGAAGTTTCGTCTGTTATCATAACTGATCGCCTGTCACAATATTAATCAGTAGCGTTCCTAGACTCCGCCCCACAGGCACCGTGCTTCGTTGCCCGATAGTAAGTGTCTCCTGGTACCTCGTAGAATTCCAGCTCCCACTTCAAGTAAGTACCATCCTTTAGAACTGGCAATTAATAGTTTCGAACCCAGACGCTCGCAGTGTGTGTGTGTGTGTGGGGGGGGGGGGGGGGGGGGGAGAGACAAGGCGGCACATTACAAAACAAAGCTAATCCGAGCTGTCTATGGAACTAGACCCATTCGCTAGTCCTTCGATGAACCGTCGTGGTCTCGTTTTCATTCGCTAAAACGGCGTTCGATCAAGTGAACGCCTCCCACTTATTTCGGCTCGGCAGAGCCGCGCTGCCGCAGAAAGGCAAGCAGATCGCGAAAATCGGTCTCAAACGTGCATTTGAAAGCTACAAGAAAGTGGCAGCGAAATATTTGCTACGCAATGAACCCGGACTGAAACGCGGATGTCAAGGATCAGCAGACACCGAGAACATTTAAGACAAGAAAGGTTTTCTCTTGTTTTCTTGATCGAGATGGGTTCTCGAATGTTCACGACATCTTATCTGTTGAAGAACGGGTCGCGGAGGCTTCTGGTGAAGACATCGTTCACGATGTGCCGGTGCATTCGGACAGCCTGCCGCATCCAGCTCCCCAAAGCAACGCCGCCAACGCAGCCCCCCCCCTCCTGCCTGCCAGTTCTCTCCGCGTGGTGGCGCGAGTGTGATAAACATGGCGGCGCCCTGGAATTGGCGCGGACACTGGTCTATAACAGCGAGAAAACCTGGGCGTCCGCGCTATTTGAAGTTGATAATTATCTATATTTGCTCAAAATATGACCTTGGCCTACGTGCTAAACTATAGAAAAGTAAAAAGAAAAGGGAGAAATTGGAATTTTTATCAAACCGTTTTCGCAACTCACTACGCTCAAGCCGCGGCTAGCTATTTCCATGATATCGCTAGTAAATCCGTTCTCTTTTTATTAGAAGAAGGCTGGAGAAGAAAGGTCGAAGAGTAACGCAATACATTTTTTGACGAATTGCCAAAGCACCGCGGAAAATGCTCGGAATGTGGGTTCAGATGCCCCACACGCTCGTATGATTTGAAGGAACCTGCCATTTGTTTTAGATCTCCTTTTGAAAAGTTGCTGTTGCAGGCGTCAGCACGTGTAACTACTCATGTGGCATGAATATGCTCCTTGGTGCTTAAGTAATTTAGCAAAAGATCTGTAGACCATTTCTGAAAAGCGCTTCTGGTCGATGCCATTTTCAGCGTTCGTGCGTGTGGCGCGTACATTGCTCGCCTTCCAAAGCGATGAACATGTGCGTGCTGGGTTGGGACCTAAGACATGTAGACTGTGATTCTCGTGAACAATGAAACGTATAAAATGGAATAAGCTGCATTCGTGTAGATCAGATGTCAGGTTACTGGTCATGAAGATCGTGTTAAAATGACAATTAAAAGAACTCTGCAACCACCAAGCCAAACATCAAGGTGCAATGCAATGCGTATAAAATACACTAATACACTGTTCATCCCCAAATAAAGAATATTTGCTTAAAGATACAGTAGTCCGTGAGGTACAGAAATACATCATAAATCTTTTAATTTAAAATGAGTTAACAAAGGTTACTAAAAAAATGTGTACCCATATTTTTTTTTTTTTTTGAGTAGAATGAAACGCGTTCAAACACCCATCCACGAGAGCACATGGGAAGGGGGTAATTTTATATAATAAGACATTTCTTTTAATTAAGTTGGTTTAGGACAGTTTCCATCAGTTGCAAACCTTTATGCCTCCCCTCAACGACACTAATATTTTCATGGTTTAAAAAACTTTTCTGCCCTATATAAATTTTCTTTGCAATATAACAAATTAAAGACGTTTTCATCACTTCTTCTGCAGAAACTATTGCACGCCTACCATTTTACAAACCAGGCAAGGCTGTATCGTATATTAATGAAGCTCAACACCTACTCCATAATCCTCTGTAATAGCAGACAGGAATACCAATATGTCGAAAGTCATGTCTAAATTCAGTCTTGAACTTCATTTAAACGTTTCACTTCTCGTCTTCAACATATCGGCCGCGTGAGTGAAACTCTGGGTGTAGCCCGAGCTAGATTCGACGTCCGAAACAAATACAGTGTTTATAAAAAAATAAAAGAAATCACTGAACCCATTGTGAATAACAAATGTGACCGTGAAAAATGTCGACTATAGTGCTAGATTGTGTACTATATTTCTCGACATTATTAGCGCTCTTCTTTGGACGGATGTCGTAATGGTCACAGCCAGCTTGAGTTTGTTTGCGCTTGCCGCTCTTGAAGCTGTTCCAGCTGCTGAAGGATACTCAACTCGCAGCACCCGGCTATAAAGTATTCCGAGCAAAAGTGAAATTGTTTGACGTGAACTATTTCTCTCGGCACACAGCTCGCGCAAAAACACCTTGACGTGGCTGACCTCCATTGCTGCCGGGAACGCTTTTATTTTTCTCCCACGAAAAGAAGGGCCAAAAAAAAAAAGCTTTTTCTCGGCACTGTTTCCACAATATATCGCGGAGCACATATTGCTACCCATTGCAAAGGAACTTTCAACCTGGAAGCTGCGAAAAAGTTATCTCGATCACTGGCGTCCGGAAAGGCACTTCGCGGCTGCCGGAGTCGCTCGTCCACCTGCACATTCGTGACGTCCGCGGGTAGGGAAAAGTAGGGATTTTTCATTGTTGCCAGTAGAGAGTCACCTCCTGGAGCCCTCGCGGCCGGCGTAACTAGAAAAATCAATAACTTCACCGAAAAATTTTATTTTTATAAAATATTTTGGTTATCAATTGAGAAAGGGTTATTGATGCGGTCTGCAAATTTCCAGCCAAATCGAAGTCTGCCAAAAAATCGGCGGAGTTCCCCTTTAACGGCGTCGACGGGTTGGCGCAGTTAACGTCGTCTGCTTTACGTCTGCTAGTCAAAGCGATGGCTGCTTTACCTTTCCTGCGTCTGTCGGAGATTCACCGCTTTTTCACCGGCGAGAGTCACCATTGCCTCGGGAAGCAAGGAGATAACAAGAGGAAGAAATTGACCGCTTAATCTAAAATTGAGGTCAGCGATCAAAGTATAATACGGGAAGGGTTCACAAGGGTCGCGCGGGCATATTCCATTCAGCACGCCAGCCGGTCGTGGGCAGACGGTCGCCGAGTCGCGGAGTGCCTGCTAGGCCTAACTGCCCAGCTCGTTTGGTCGCGTTCGGTGGAATCGTGGCCGTTCGAGCTTTTCCCGGGTGTTGGTGGATCCAGCGTTCTTGTTCGTCGTGGTCTGTTTCAAGTACTTCTTAATTTTTTTTTTCTTGCTGCTTGAAGTCAGGACGCGTGAGAAGCGCACGTAGAAAAATAAACGTCCGTGGGTCGTCGCGATCGCGACGCTGTCGGCCATGCTGATTTGATCGTAAGAAGTGCAGCTTCGGAGCTGTCGTAGGATTTCGTCGTAACCTGCGCAAAACTTACGAAAATTTCGTTTCGTGAATACGAATTTGTTTTTAAGTTTTGTCTTACGCACATTTTTGGCGTAAGATCGTTTCGTGAATCTGGCCTCTGCGCTTCCGAAAGTCGCAGGAAAGGTAAGACAGACGCAGACGACGCTGCGAGCAGACGACATTGCGAAGGAGCAGACGACGCTCAGATAGGGGGTCGCGATCAGCCAATCAGGGCTCGGCGTTCTGACGTCACCGCTACCCCTTGCGCAAGAAGCAGACGAACTTGCCCTCCGCAGAGATGTGCTCAAAAAGGCGAAACAATTTTCTGCAGGGTAAACCGAGAAAGCCTCGTAAATAATGCTTGCTTTCAGGTATGCGGGAGGCAATTATAAAGGAAAAGAACGCAAAGAGTTCACCATGTTCAGCCGTAAGCGCTTCAATAGGGAGTTTTAGGAAACCGTATATTTCCACATCCGATATGCGCTTCAATAGGAAGTTTTAGGAAACCGTATATTTGCACATCCGATATGGTACGATGGGCCCTCCGGTACCAACTGCGCATGCGCTATCGACAGCTAAGAGACGCAGGGCCATATTATTCTCCCGCTTCTTACTCTCCGATTTGTTGTTCAGAGCACTAATCGAAAAATGCCGCAGTCTTATGGGCTGCGAAGCGATCCTATGAGCTCGCGACTATTCACTTTCCTGCAGAACTCGGAGACAACCGATCACGGTGAACAGCAGAAGGATTCCAGCAAATTAGAAAGCTCAGAATACGATTAGGCAAGCATCCGGTGGAAATGCTTTAGCATTGGTTCTTTGTCACCCCCTTTTCACCCCTTTCCATTCCTCTAGAACCCCTTAATTGTCATTCGCTTATCACCGTTTTCCTGTCATTTATTATCCCTTTCAAATCGTTTATGACCCCTGTCGAATCGTTTATGACCCGTTTTCAAGCTTTTTTTTCACCCCCTCTATCACTCGTAGAAAGTACCACATCTATCGCCGGAGCGGCAACTGAACAAAGCCGCATTACAAAGCGGCACGGCGCCTGCTCGTCTCTGACTCCGCCTGTCCGACGCTCCTATTTCCGAAGCGTCACTTTCTCCCTCTTTCCCCACCGCCCTGGTGAGACGTTGAATCTGTAAACACGATACCTCCTTACCACCCCTCTCCTTGCGACGTCGTGCATAGCGCTGACAAACGGACCCATGGACCGACACCGGCGGGTTTTTGGTGAAACCGAGTGTTCCTATAATGCTTACGCATTAAAGGAATACTTCAAGGAAATTTGAAATATACCCGTCGTGTTCAGAAATAGGTTGAATATGATCCACAATATTCGTAAATAACAATCGCACGTTTGTATTTTGAGCCTGGTGGCTGTATTTTTCGTTATAAACGGCCCACTTTGGCAAGTGCTCTGAGTACAGCCAGCGGAGAGAACGTGACATCCCCCGCAATCGTGACGTAGTTCGTCTCGGGACCGGCGAAGCTGCGGCGAGGCTGACATCGAGAGGATGTCGTAGTCGTTCCAGCCACTGAAGCGGCTGCATTTGTACGAATATCAATTGACGGGTTAATCTTCCAAAATCTTGTAGAGGGACAATAGCAACTTCTGGGACACACAAAAGAGATTCTCGGGGAGAGGGGAGTTTCTCCTTCCCCTCTTCTCTCGTGGTGGCCGGAAGTGAGACAGTTATCGTCACTACCTGTCAAGGTTCTTATGGCATTACAAACGACGCGTTAGAGACATACACCCGGTGCTTTTTGCTAATTGTTTAATTTGTTTTAAAATTCCTTTTCGTGTGTTTTTATTTTTTTAACAGAGAATTGGTGTGTCCGATGTGATCCTGCTCCTTTGAACACATTAAAAATAAGCGCCGAAATTTCGTTGTACAGGGTGATTCAAGGGGAGGCCAGGTTCTTTAAATCGACCGCAAAATTCGGTTTCTTAACCTATCGCGTTACGACTTTGTGCAGCATTGCCCACAGATGGTGTCTTTTTTTTTTTTTTTTCTAAAATTTGCAAAGAGCTAACTTACCTGATGAAAAAGTAAAGAAAGAAAAAGGCTTAGCTCCTTTGGAAACGCAGCGACGCCGCCGTTCTTCAAACAACACGACGCCGTTTCGCACGGGAGGCAAGAGATGGCGCAACGAACGCCGCCAACGAACGAGCATACGGCGCCGAGAGCCGGCGTTTTTAGCAGACAATCTTTTCGACTCAAAAACAGGCGCGGTAACAACAAGGAGCTGCAGTTCCTTGTCTGCTAAAGACGCTGGCTCTCGGTGTCGTACGCTCGTTCGTTGGCGGCAGTTGGCGTCGTGACCCCTTGCGCCGTCTCTTGTCTCCCGTGCGAAACGGCGCCGTGTTGTTTGAAGACCGGCGGCGTCGCTGCGTTTCCATAGGAGCTAAGCCTTTTTCTTTCTTTACCTTTTCATCAGGTAAGTTCGCTCTTTGCGAATTTTACAAAAAAAAAATGCACCATCTGTGGGCAACGCTGCACAAAGTCGTAGCGCGATAGGTTAAGAAACCGAATTTTGCGGTCGATTTAAAGAGACTGGCCTCTCCTTGAATCACCCTGTAGTATCCCTTGAAACAAAACAAAGGTTAATGTGCATGACGTTTCACTCGTTCATTGTCTCTGAGCACATCCGCAGTTTTCAGACTTAATCGCAATCTGAGCTTCATCGTTCGCTGGGATTCTTCCATTGTTCACCAGGATTGGCTGTATCCGTGTTCTGCAAGAAAGTGAACTCGCAGACTATTTTTTTAGAGCGCATTACCAATCGTGATACACGTCAGCACCAGTGTCATTTAGTTGCGAAGCGAAAGTGATATCAAAATGTCTGGATGATATTCGCGTCAAGAGGACTCAAATTCTTAAGACCTAACACCCCTACCTCGAGGACGATTTGGAGTACGGCGTTATCCTTGACATCCTGGCTCAATTTCATCGAAGGGTTTGGAGCCTGAAAGGAGTCCATTGCGAATCTGAATATTTGCCACCGTTCTTATAATTTTAAGTCCCAACAGCGAACGAACGATTAAGGTTAAACTTTTGAAACTTTGGGAAAGTTCAAGGTTAGGATCAGCGCTAAAACAAAGTTTCAGATCTCAAAAAAAAAAAAAAATACAGACAAAGAACTGACTTTTGTCTTATCGATGGAAAACCCAGAGAAGAAAACTTTTTTTCTTTAAGTTTCATGTTTTCGGGAGTTTCAACCATTTGGTTTGAGGTAGTTAAGTTTTGGCGACTTTTAGTGCACTGATGAGATTCCAGATGTTTATTGTGGATTATTCTAAGTTGAATTTGCATTTTTGTACCCTTGGCCATCGGCTTGGGTAAGCCAAGACGTTTCTTTTTTTAAATTGCGTGCAGATTCGGTAAACAAAAGCCGTTCCTTGATATTCGTATTGTTTTTCTAAGAAATACGGATTAAAACAACAGGCTGAGTGAGACAGCTCCCTATCTCCCGCTTTAAATTTTATAACTCTCTATATGAGGACGAAACCTTCAAGGTTCGTCCTCATTCCTTCACCGCAATTTCCGTTCTTTTTTCTTTAACTTTTTTTTTTTTTTTTGAATGTAGTCACAAAACTTGTTAGCCGCGCCGCTTACTTTCGGCGAGCCCTGAGCGCTCTCCCAGCTTCAGTTCCAATGACACCGAGACACGGCTGAAGCGGAAAAGGCACTAAGAAATCATCAAAAATAGGACGCACGGCTAATGGAACTTTGGTCGCGGCAGTTTGAGTGTTTCAGTTTCAAAGAATGGTTCAGCGCTTTGTCTCTTGTTTCCCTTTAGTCTCTGTTAAACCAACGTTAAGGCTGAACTCCAAGGAGCAAATTATGCGACGAATAACTGACAACTTCGCCCGACTGCACGCTCGCTCGCTTTGCGCGCAACGTAGCAGTCACTGTGCTGATGACACGCGCAGAGCAAAAGGATCCTCACGTTCATCAGGCTCGAAGGAAAACGAGAAGGGGTCTTTTTCTGGAATTGTTTCTTGAGGCAGCGGCGCAGCGACAGGTAGCCATTCAACGTCACGTAATCCCAATAGGAGCTTGCTGTCACCTCGTTGTTACGGCCGAAGAATGACGCTGCGGCAACAAGCATACGATAGATAAGCCCCCTTAACACGCTTTATTAGAGTATTGTTTTCATTTATAATCATGAGACGTCGATTACGATAATTTTAGCACACTTGAAAGCTGTTCCACACACTTACGACTGCTTACGACCGCTGCACCGACTGTCCTCAGCAGACACAGGAGGCTTAAAAACCGGTTTCAGCTTGTCCGGTCGTAAGGTGTCGGAAGCTTGTGTACCATTGTTAAAGCAAATGGCCGCAAAAAAAAAAAAAAAAGAAAGAGGAGTTAATTTTAGAGTGATATTTTAGAGCCAAGGTCTAATTAGGCCAGGTTCCTGTTCTACGCCTATTCACTGAGTAAGGAAACGCCCAACGCGCGCTCTAATATGGCCATGCACACCATGCAACGTTGAAAGAACACAAGTAGGGATGAGTCATCGTAACGACTGCATGTTCACTCTAGAAAAGACGCCTGAGCATCTTTTCGCGCAGTGCATGTGGTAGGCCAATCACGGCGACTTACGGACCACGTCCAACGAATTATGTGGTGCCGAAAATGAATTTAATTGAGAACGCCGTCTGGCAGAAACATCAATCTCATTGTCGCTGCGTAGCTTTGTTTTGCAAACAAACCGTTGTTCCGGCCCCGTCAACCTTTGGACGAGCTCCGTCGATTAATATGATCTGCCCACGGCAAGCCCCGTAAGATAAAATAGCGCTCAAAAAAGGTTTAGAGTTGTTGCTCTCATCCCCATAGAACGGTTCCCTTTCTTTCAATGAAAGCGTCCTTAGTCCTGTCAGCACCAAATAGTTCCTAAGCGCAGAGTTTCCTAAATATGTCTTTTTTTTTAGATCTGCGAGTGATTCATATTATGCGCAATTTGTGCACACACACAGCCTACATCTGATGGTTTTGAATCAAGTTAGCAGAGATTATAGTATTATATTACATGGTTCCCCCTCCCTCGCACCCCCAAAGAAATTGGTACGAACATCAGTGACAATCAACGCACCGTCTCTCTCAATCATAGTGTAGAGGGCTTCCATAATGCGACGACCACTCCGTGGAAAGTACAACGGCCTATAAGCAGAGACAAAGAGGAAGATGAGCTGTCAAGAGCGTGGCTCTCATCTGAACGGTGCCGACCTGAGCACTGAGGTCGGTTAAGCTATTTAGTTTAACCATTGGACTACTTAGCTTAACAGTCTAAATGTGTTAAACTACAAACAAATATCAAAAAATATTTGAACTGCCGAAACTGTCGATACAATATTTTTTATTGTTTTTTTTTTTTTTTTTTATGACGTAGAATACACTATAATGAAGGCCATGGCGGAAAAGATTAACTCAAAAAGGCGACGCGAGAACGCGTGACCATATGTTACGTGATGTAGCGTGAGTCTACAATCCTTGGTATAAACACAATTCGCATCGACGTTCACGACCCTATAGAACGTATTCTATATACGTACAAGAATTTTGTCAGAAATAACCAAAGTAGTTTTGTTTCGTTTTTAGCTGGGCTTTTTACTCGAGCAAGAATACTTCACCATCGCCGTACGCTGTAGGATGTCTGCGCTGCGTCACTGAGCGTGACGTGAACATGTAAAGCGTGTTGGTCAGTAGCACAGCGCACACTGTTCATTATATTTCACATGAGATAGCTATTTTAAATGCCATAGCGTTCCTTTCGGCGGCCGCGCCGAGCAGAAGCTTAGTAAATCTGGCTAGTCGTAATTAATAACTCCTAATTATGCGTACGCACGATTAATCATCACTAAGAATGCCTTCTTTTTGGATGCTTATGCATTGTCTGCTATCGGCTGCGTATGGCCTATGCTGCTTGGCTTGCGTGTAACGCTTTTGCGTTGCGCTCGATCGTAACGTTTTCCGAACGAAATCCAGCCCATAAACACATTAAGTGTTAAAATATACACCGAGGTGGACTTGAGCTACGATACCTTTTTTTTTTTTTTAATCTGGATAACTTAACCGACTATACTTCGTTTCAGCTTCGGTCCGAGCGCGGCCGATGTTATGAGCCAAAGGGCCAATCAAACAGCGTAAAGAGCGCAACGTCATGGCGTGCTTTCTGCACTTGATAGGACTAACCGGCGGAGAGGCACGCACAGAGAGACGGCGAATACAGGCTGGTCCTATCAACTGCCGAGAGTACGCCATGACGTTGTGCATCTTCCGCTGTTTGATTGGCCCTTCGGCTCATAACATCGGCCGCGCTCGGACCGAAGCTGAAACGAAGTATAGGCAACTGGGATTTGGTCAATAAACTACCCTGCTGTACAGATAGATCTACATCGGGAAACGTACTATATCTGTCACCGTTCTGCCATTTTATTTTTATTTTCATGCCTTACCAATCGAGAATCCAAAAGCACCTGCTAAATGACACAGATGTTTTTATTTGTATGTTTATGCCGGAACCCCTCGGCGCAATAATCGGTCAATATTTTTTTTAATTTCCTTCTGCTGACCATATAGACCAGGGGTGGCTAAACTGCGGCTCGCGAGCCGCATGCCGCTCTTCGCGGGTCCACGTGCGACTCTCGGCTCCCTGGTAAGCGTGTCCCCCTTCCCCTCCTGTATCCCCAAAACGACGAATCTAGAATTAACAAAAAAAAAAAAAAAAAAAAAAAGCTCAGACTTGGCAGACTTATACTACACTACGTGCGCACAGCTGGACTGCCTTTTGACGCATAGATGTGGCTTGTGACTCTGTTTCCTTTATTGTTCTAGAAAGGATTTCGAACCGTATATGCATAAAGGGCGTCAGGGGCAATCGATATAGCGAACCATGAATTCATTTTTGCTAAGCGGTTGAAGAAACGTTCTGCTGTCTCGTTTTATTTTGTTGTAGTCGACCATTATACGTGTCCCCTTTGGAGAAGATTGTTACCTTCATATCGTTTTTTGTTAAACCCTCTCTCCCCCCCCCCCCCCCCTTTTTTTTTCCTGCGGTTCTCTGAATTTCTGTTGTTTCGCCTGCGGCTTTAACCCCATGTCACTCTGGCCACCCCTGATATAGACCTTTCCAAAACTCACCTTTTGTGCGCTGCCATCTTTGTCTGCTGGGCGGTGGAAAGCCAACTGAGCATGAGCTGTAGCTCTGTTGTGCGGCATATCAGACGCTTCGCATGGGTCCACAGCTCAGTGACTCAGTGTTTTTTGCCCGAATAATAAGCGCTGGAAAGGTCTATATGACCGGGCACGCAATAAATGCTTATTTTAAATTATTTATGTGAGTTATCCCTATCATTTGTTTTCAAACTCCTCCCGGCGTATATCCAATCTTACACAACACCCACTGCATATCGCGACTTTCACCAGACTCATAGTGGTCGAAAACCGATTTCCCTTCCCGTGAAGCATCGTCAGCATCGCTTCAAGATGAGTGAATCTATAGAATTCCCTTGGGTGCCCGCAAAATACTTCGTTTACAGGGGTCAGTTCGGAACGACCGACCGAACAGCGTCATTCGATGTGCTATTGGCAGATATTAATAGGACATCCACCTTTATTCGGTGAGATATGTACTTTTCGCTATACCGTTTCGGGAAACAACCTGCATAGTTAGCTAGCGATGACACAACATTTCCTCGGCTCCTGAGTGAGACTCGCTTCAATGTGGCTACATTATTCGCTGAGAAAATATGCTACCGCTTACAAACCACTTCCCAACTCAGAAGCGACGTAATCATGGGAAGCGCTATTGCCACAGCCACTATGCATCGTAGAGCAAAAGAAGACAAATGAACCACCGAGGCTTACGAATGGAAAGTGTTGTACTTGACGTCTTCCATGAATACAGCCATAGGAATGTCTGAAAGAACGAGTGTAAAAGGCGGTCCATGCACCTTTTCCGTACCACCTAACGCGCTGCATATCCTGACTTATCCAGGTACCGCCATTGTTCGATCGTGCCGCCGGCACTCCTATTGGATGCCGGCGACGCGTCGCCATTTTTGGCTCATGGCGCATCCCACATCCAGGCGCGCACGCTCCTATTGGTCTGTTGTGGCTGCCGGTGACGCGCCGCCGTTTGCGAGCTCGCTCCTATTGGTCTACTGTAGACGCTGGCGCCGCGCCGCCGTGCCAAACTAGATCGGTGGCGACGCTCCGCCATTTTTGGCTCATGTGCGTCCCAGCGTGCACCAGCTTGGCGGTAGCACCACCTGGGCGAAAAATGTCAAGTCACTGGGCTGTAGACGCATGCGCGGCGTCTGATATTCAGCAGAAGAGAGCGTGTGCGCATGCTCAAACCGTGTTCCACTGCCCACTAGAAAAAAGGTGGCAACACGAAACGTCACTGGGCAACTGTCGCCACCTGCCGGCAATCGACGAGGACAGTACCTAATTGAACGAAAGATCCGAAGCGATCAGTCAAGACACGGCCATCAAGCCACGGCATGGCTCACTCAGGCGAAGCGTGTCGAAGCTATCCGACGCCCAGAGCACGTGGACGCTCGTCGACGTTACGTTATAGCACGCTGCCTGGAACGCGTCTCCGACATGCTGTCGTTATTGGGTCCAAAAAATGGTCCCTCGATTTCTGCCTGACGACGTCCTCGAAGTGTCATGCTGTCGCCGACCGCAATCCGGGCGATGTCAGAGCAGCGGTGGTGGATGTGGCAAGCCTCTGTTTTGCTGCAGGTCGCCCTCCAGCTTGACAATCCACGGAAGCTTCGGCAGTCAATATCTGTGATGCTGCGATGATAGCTACAATCGCTTTCGCTAGTATTCTACCGAAACTTCCGGCACCAAGCGCCAGGATCACGATATCCGAAAACATGACACTCCAGCCTCTGTGACTTCATTTGTTGTCACTTTGGGACCACTGTTGATATATGGCTGGGATAGGACGCAAAACACACAGAGACACGTTGCAAGCACTGGAATAGTTCAAGTACGAGGCTGCAGTCCGTTAGCGTTCGCCTGTGGCAGAAGAGCATACTTACACAGAGTGTTATCAAAGTGGTCGTAGGTGGCTTCGGTGTCGAAGATGGATCCGTGCCACCTGCCAGACGTAGGCATCGATTAGAATGGTCGGGAACAATTTAGAGCAACGAAGTGCGTGTCCGCTCGCGATCGCTTCAAATATAGGCCTGAATCTGTGCACGCAAGCCTCGTAAAGCCACGCCATGTCACACGATTGGCGTCTATAACACGAAGCTCTCGTTGTTTTTTTATTTTCTTTCGTTGTTAAGCAAATATAAAACTAAATACGGCACTGCCACTACTCTTACATTTTTACGAAGCTCACGGAGAGGAGGGTAATATAATATAGCTGCAAAACAATTATTATAGTAGAAGCTAGAATGGCTAATCATTAATGAATAGTATGAATAAGTCGCTGACGGTGAGTAGTCGGACGCTTTAAGATCACTTAACGTCACTGCGATGTTACGGTGACGCTTTTGGTGCGCTCGAGTAGCAATCGGCTAAATTGTGTAGCTAAATAAAAAAAATAAACAAGTTTGCTTGTTTTCTCCTACTTGAGAGGCTCAGTTCGCTGGTCTCATTTCGTAAAGCTCCCTAATCGGCTGTCAAGACGTATATCCTTCTTTATGCATGGTTTCACCCGAAACTTTCATGTCATGTCCCTCTGTCTCGAAAAAAACAACATGCATCGGTCAACTTCAGCCAGCTTGTTTGTGTCCACAATACAGCGGCATAATAAACATTGCCTCCGTAAGACATTACTGTTAAGCAGCAAAACCAGCGTGGCCATAATGCGAAGGAAAGGAGATTAAAAACTTTGACCACGGTTTGCATTTCTTAAGTTAGCGGACACTTACTAAAGGGAAGCAAGCGAACACCCTCGCAGCACTCGCCTGAAGAGGCTTCCCGTGCCGCCGTAGGAACTCCAGTAGTTTTGTAGCACGACAATTAGTGTCTGCGTATAATCGGATAGGACATTTGACGGATCGATATCGGGAACCTAAGGAACAAAAGATGGAAGTCATATTAATAAGGTTCCTGCGATGCTTGAAAACCTTCTCAATATATTACTGTACCCCATGGTAATGCCTCTCCCGTGCTTCATGGTTGGAGATGTGATGACTGTTGAAGCATTCCATTTTCAGCAAGCGCAACTGGAGGCGAAGGAGACATGGAACACAAAAATACATGGCTGTGTTCGTCGAACGACACATTTGTCTTCTCAGTAATTTTTACTGGGTCACGTGACCTTTTTCCCGAGCACATGTATACAGCTACTGAATTAGTCAGGCGTCCATGCTACATATACACAGGGTGTTCCATTTAAATGAAAACAAATTTTTTTGTCTTTTATTATTTATAAATAAAAAAAAATATATCAAGCTCGTCTGACAATATGTGAGGGAATAATCGTTATGGTAAGTTGACTAATTAACTAAAACCTGTTCATTCACTTTTTAATATTTTGGGGGGTCATGTTACCATTGCGGCATTGACGGCAATTACAATTAGAGGCCAGGCCAAGTGAAATAATTTGAAAAAAAAAATGCAACGGTTTTTGAGATATTAATTGATAAATGTTCACGTTTCTTAGCCCGATTTAGAAATGGCGCGCAAAAAGAGTGCCGCAAGCTCTGCCCACAATTACGCATAGAAGAGTGAGAAGAGTCGGCGCACCCATCAAGGACACGCTGCCGAGATAGTGACCATATGACTAAAACGACCACGTCACTCTTCTAAGCGTCAGTGTAAGCAGGGCTTGCGGCGCGCTTTCTCTGCACCTCAGGAAGGAAGGTATATTGTATATGCCCGGAACACTACCGAAAGCCCACTAGACAAAGGCATTAGACACGCAGGATTCGATCGCTATATCAGCTACTAATTTGCAATCACAGGACCCCGTGAAGGGTATTCGATGGACGCCATATTTGAGGTCGTTGTTTGCAACGCGTGCTGAGAACCAGCTCCCAGTTATTGTCTCCAAAAAATAGGTATCTTTATTGTGGGTAATGCACGTTAATGCACGTTCAACGTGTATGCCACCCGATAAGGACCCTTGTCCTTGGCAGCCAATAGATGACAGCTATACTTTTGAGCATACGCTGCGCGAAACTAATTGAAATATGACGGCCAGTAAATACCCCCGAGAGCACTCTAAAAAAAGTCTGTGCGTCTACTTTCACGCACAACACTAGGAGAACCAATCAGCGCAACTTACGGAAGCAGCTCAGCGAATGACGATGCGGAAACATATGTTAAGACCAAAGAAACGCAATCTGAGTTGTGACATCAAGCCATGCAAAACGTCACGCTTGCATTGTCTGCGTTTTTGGTCTAAACAGATGTTTCGGCATCGTCATTCGCTGAGCTGCCTCCGTAAGTTGCGCTGATTGGCTCTACGAGTGTTGTGCGGGAAAGTAGACGCACATACTTTTTTTAGAGTAAGCTTAGTGCGTTGCTGCGGATTCGTACGGGCAGCGAGCTTCAAGCACGCACATTTCACACCTTCGGTATCTCAGCTCTCGGCAGGGGATAGGTCACTAGGCCCACATCTCCAGCGTTCTAGTAATGACCATATGAGCGCCAGCCAAGCCATAGCGGTTGAGATCAAACGCTACCAAACATGCTATACTACATCCAGAGCCGTTTGTAATGGGAAAGTTCATATTCTTTTAATCATTCCAACAATTTAGCAACCACGACAAGAGATCTGACAACCAAATTCTTCCCCCGCCATAATTTGTTACTAATTCATGACCCACATTAGATTGTCCACCCCATGTCTGCAGTAACGCGTCCCATCGTGTCATCGCACTGAACACTTTAAAAAAAGCCCGTGCGCCTACTTTCCCGCAAAACACTCCGAGAGCCAATCACCGCAACTTACGGAGACAGCTCAGCAAATGACGACGCCGAAGCATATGTTTAGACCAAAAACCACAGTCCGAGTTGTGACATTAACCAATGCAAGCGTGACGTTTTGCATTGCTTAATGTCACAACTCAGACTGCGTGCTTTGGTCTAAACATGTGTTTCGGCATCGTCATTCGCTGAGCAGCCTCCGTAAGTTGTGGTGATTGACTCTCCGAGTGTTGTGCGGGAAAGTAGATGCACGGGCTTTTTTTAAGAGTGAAAGGGTCTTTCGTTAACGTAAGCGCCTTTAGCTTTTTCGACGTAATCAATTGCTCACACCTCCTTATCTGCAATAATGTTCCAAAATATTACCCTTTCATCCCCTTTTACAGTCTAGAAAATTACTTTTCTATATTCCCACCAAAGCCGCGATTCAACAGCCCGGAAAGCGCTTGCCACGAAGGAATTGTGAACCCGTGCTCTAAATTGCCCGACGGTATTCGTTTGACAAAGCATATTTTTGCTTGATGACAAACAGAAAAAAGTTTATTTGTAAGTTTTGATATCGGACATCAAATAAAATGTAGCGGTCTTTGATTGCAGTGATCAATTAGGCGTAACAGAATACCGATCCAGGAGAAATGCTTTTATAACGCTACTTGTAACCGCGAATTAAAGTGGACTCGCTCAGAGGAGTGGCCAAACGAACACGAATCCTTATCTTGTGTCATCGCGAGGTCGGCTTGCTCTAGCGAGATTTAGCAAATCATAGGCTCCACCCCTTCTCCAAACTCTCTCAGTATAAATGGCTCTTACTACATCATTCCGACGTTTACAAATCCACAGCCCATCACGTGCATGTTCGTTGCCCTGGAAAGCGAGCAACGCGTGCGCTATATGCCCTAACGCTGAAACAGGCACCGGCTAGAAGCCCTTTATTAGAACGGTTTACAGTCGTGGTTGTTTCATGTCAACCCGTCACTGGCTGCATTCTCTAAAATTGCCTTCGAGTATATTATTAGCCTTAGTGCAACACTGCAATTCAGGAAGCTTGTTCTACGAATCATGAGACACGAACAGGAAAGGTTTGACTCGGAAACAAGATTTGCTCTGGAACAACTGGCAAGTGAAGCGTCAGTTTTTGACGTCAAACTTGGTTGAAAGCACACCTCAGGTCGCAGTCATTGGCTGTAACACGTGTGTCCTGCGAGAAAGCAGACGCGCAGGTATTTTTCTAGTTCTGCCGGGTGACCATTCAACCGACTTTTCCTGTACTCGTGAAGTCATTACTCGAAGGTAATTTCAGTAAATTAAACAGCGTGTCATTCTTGTTTATTTTTGACATATAGCAACGGGTGGCTTTAACTTCGTATTATATAAGTTGAACATGTAATCTAAATAGAATAATAGAGTCAGTGCATTCGACAGCGACGGTTCTGTCAGCTCTAAGCAAACATGAAGATTCATTCTATTAGAGATTCATCACTGAAATATGTCGTTCTCCTTCTCCCTTCAGTCTCTCTCCGCTGTTCTGCTCTGGACGCGGTCAACGTGGCCAAACTGGCACGTACCTTGTTGATAACTATATCTTTTGTATCGTGTCCAAAGTGGCTTGAATTTCGGATCTGCCTGAAGAAGTACTTCTTGAGGAGCTCCACAGTTCTGTTGATCTGCAGAAGCATGTGGATAACCGCTCGATTAGGGCCAGTTTGCGCCGTAGTCCGGGCACTCACCGTCTGAAAGGTGTCTTTCTTCTCGAACGATTCGGCCTGAAGCTGCAATAGCGGCAGTTTGTACACGTTCTCCAGCAACCGAATGCAGAACTTCCATCGTTTGGAAGACGTGCGCGTTGGGATTTCACGGACGTACAAGAGGTGTGCTAAGTCCCGGCCGTCGTTGTGGGGCAACAAGGGGGACAGCGACAACAGCGCTCGGAAGCCAACGTAGTTTAGAACAGCAATCCTGGGTGGCAAATGATATTAACCTGATCAAGACGGTCTGAGCAACTGGAAAAACGGTCAATTTAGGTGTCTAATCTTCGAGCGTACATGTCTATACATACCAACTTATGTTTCCGAACCCACACCAAAACAATGACTCGATCTGTAAATGGCGCATAAACAAATGCTGCGTTATTAAAAAAAAAAAACAAAAAAAAAAAACGAATCTTTGCGCATGTGCCTTCTTAAGCCACAAGCACGTGCCAAGCTTATAGACCTTTTTTGACAATACTCCTCTTCCAGGTCAACGATGTTTATTGGGTACGGCGAGTTGAATCTTAATTTCTGAAGCAAGAATGCATTCCGCGCGACACTTAGCCCAAATGCAATATGAGCGCTTTTTGGCACTGCTTGATTGCTTTTGGTTCAAACAGTTATTAAAAACAAAAATAAAAAAAACGTGGGATGTACATATAATGCGGTCTGTGCAGATGAGCTACGGTCAGGGATACGTAATTAAATGGGCTGATCGTCACAATAAGTGTAATAAATAACTAAAAAGTGTCGATTAACTTAATTAGTGGAAATAACCAATTGAACACTTGCTGACGTAATCGAAAACAGATAAATTAGTAAATTTTAGAAAGCCTTCAATTACGTGGGGAGCACGATGGTACGCTAAAGTTACCACTCGCGCAACTGGCACAAGGCTGGCGGTACGAAAACGAGGGCGATAAGATTATCATCTGACACCAGAAATGCAAAATAAAATTATGCATATACGTACCGACGGAACTCACAATGCATAGCATAATATGAAGTTACTTACAGGTTAGTCACTGCCCTATTAGCTTCGTGCATGACGGTCATTCGTCACCAATTAAAGCTGACAATATATACAGCCACCGACAATGACAAGTACGACCGCCGGCGGCAGATGAAATGCGCAAAAACTTAAATTAGTAATATATATCTCGCCAAGAGGTTCAACAACGTTGGGCTATTCACGTTTTCGTTCCCCACGGGTTTCTCTGGTGGGAAACTTTGTTTCGCTTTTGAGACCAGCTGCAGTCGACGCTATGATCGGAGCCAATCAAACGGTACCAAAAGTGCATCGTCACGATGGTCTTCGTGCATTTGCTATGAGTCGTAAAACCTGCAGGCACACCGCCAGCCTCGCCGTTAACTTTCTCATTCTCCTACTGCCCGGTGCCATAGTACGTCACGATCTTCAAAATTAGGCCGCGGCTTGTTTTACGGTGAGTTGGAGAGAAAGATAAACTTGATATTTCAATTTTTTTTTGTGTATAGAAATTAATAAACTGAAACAAAAACGTATGCCTGTTCGGCGTTCAGTGAACATTCATTGAATGTGTAATATAAAAGTTATTTTTGCACAAATAAAAAGGTCATTTCATGGTCCCTTTAAAAAGTGTCAGAACAGCCACTAAACTGCTATCCAAGAAAACTTAGATATCCTAGAATGAAATATTGACATTTAAGCATTTTAAGTCAGAGTTTACGAGTAAACGGCTACAGCTGCGCTTCTCATATATTTTATGCTAGTTTTCTAGGTTCATCAAAAGGTAAGCCCTCAAGGTTTGTTGCCCAATTAGAAGGCCACCCTGAGTTATGACACTTTCAATTTGTATAAAAAGACACTTTTCAAATAAATGAGAAAAAAATACGCGTGCACTAATTCGAAAAAAAAAAAAAAAAAAAAAAACACGGAAACACGAGACTGCGTGTTTCCTTCATCTATATATTATTAAACTCAGAACGCGACTTCGTTGCATTACAGACCTAGAAACCTAGATTTCGTAGAGGCATATGTCTTCGAAAATATCAAAACTTGCCACTTTTATTCTTTCATTGCCAGTTACGTTTGCAGAGATAGATATCACGTTCTACAATAATGTATTAAAGATGAATGAGCCATTCATTTACGAATAAGACGAATTGCTTTACTCACACATAAACGCGACATTTGTACCGCGAACATGTGCCTAAGCACAGCCACCACCAGCATTATTTCTGCTGCCATGGGACTGCCACTTTAAGTTAAAGCAGACTTGTACGTAATCCGTTACTAGTAACGAAGTTACTTGTAATTTCTTCTATTTATTTGTAATTTTGTAACGAAATAATTAAATATATGCTAAAGTAATTTTAAAATAATTTTCTCATCTATTTACGTAACGGATTCCTTGTAATTCGTTACATTTTTAACCAAGGACCCCCCCCCCCCCCCCCTACACAAACGCACACACACATCTTGGAGAGAAAAAAATAATATTTTTCATTTTGGTAAAGTCGACTGGTGTAACGCATATTGGTGACCAGCGCAAAAGCACAGAGCATTTCTTTACAACACTACAACCTTGAACATATTTTTTTTTTGGTCCTCTCCCCTTTTTTTCTTCTTTGCAATCGAAGACGGGGAGAGGAGGCCACCAAGTGTTTGTGAGCCTCTTCGAGAAGCTCGAGGCATAAGTGCACAGACAACAATTAACAATGTCCAACTCGTTTATAGTGGATATGACCATTCTCATAATGTTACAACAGGAGAGGACGCTTCGTCTGTCCTAAAGTCCACTAACGCGGTGTGATAATAATAGAAGGTGTTCTAGCAACCAGCATCCTCGTTCGTTGCTCCGCAAAAGGTATTTTAACGCTTCCCGAGATCTCTTAGAGAACAAGATGTATTTTTTAGCTTCTTTTCATGTTATTAAACTAAGTTTTAATAGCTACTATTTTTTTCAGTCCAACTTTTAGGGCTGGCTTACTTTATTTGTGAATTCTAGCTAGGCTATCGGCATCTCTGGCACCCTCTTTGTTTGTCAGCTCTTTGCCAGAACTTCGAAAAGTGGAATGGTGATCGTTTTTTTTTTTCGTTTTCCTGTTTTTACCCAGCAGGAAATTTCATATATCAAATACAAACGTTTACTAAAAAAAAAAAAAGAAGCTGACGTAGTTAGTGACTTTGTGCTTGAGGAGCGAGTTAAACTCGTGAGTGGGGCTTAGCTCTCCGCTCTTCGCTGCCCGTGGCCACAGCGGACGTCTATCTTGAGAGTACACTGGAGTACACTACTGCCGGCCCGTGCTCTGCATGTTGAACGGCACCAAGAAAGGTACACGTACGCAAACCTGCGTTAACATTGCTTTGTTATAACCGATGTTTTAATTAATTGTTTTGGGGAGTGTACTTAGTGTTTTCATTTCCTTATAACTTATATTTATATCGAAAAACAATGTATTATCTTGTTCACCAGCGACTCAACCGAGGCTCGACCTGTTCACAGTCAAAGGAAGAAGATAAATCGAAACATTATTTATTATGCAATTGTCACGTGTAACTATACCCTCTCTTGCTAACTCCGTATTCTACCGCTCGGCAATATTTGCCGGTATAGTTAGATGTACATAAATCAATTATTATTTATTTATTCGTTACCTACATTTCGCCCAGGGGACATTATCGTAGGGGGTAACTTACATATAAACACAACAAATACACAAATGGAAATGCAAAAAATATCAATACTTGCTGACCATCTCCTACAAATATTACAATGCGAAATCACAAAAAAAAAAAATTAACACAACCTACAAGCATCTACTATAAGCTGCTAACATCAGCACAGTGCACAACAATACATTAGTCGTGGTTCATTCTCGTGTAAGTAACGACTTAGAAGACAATCAAAACTTTCATCAGAAGCCGAAACCACAGCTTCGGGGAGTTTATTCCACTAACTTATTGTTCGTGGGAAAAATGACGATGGCGAGAAACAGATGTGCAGCATGCTATTTCTCGTATTTCTTTCGCTTAATCTAATCTCTGGGAAGTAAAAATAGAGGGTTTTAAGTAGATGGTCCCATGAATGCCTGTACGTTCACGAAACACTTTATTCAGAAAATAGTACCTTATTCCAGGTTTAGCCAGTTTAGCCAGCCGTTTTAATTCATTGTTTCTGGGAGTGTACCCGGTGTTTTTATTTCCTTATAACTTATGACTCTATCGAAAAAGTTTTATTGTCTTGTTCACCAACGACTCAATCGAGGCTCGACCTGTTCACAGTCAAAGGAAGAATGTAAATCGAAACCATATTTATTATTTTATTGTCACGTGTAACGATACCCTGTCTTAATAACTCCGTTTTCTACCGTTTGGCAATATTGGCCGGTATAGTTAGATGTACATAAATCAATTCTTATTCCAGGTTTGGCCAGCTGTACCAAAATCGCGAAACTTCTACTGTTCCCCGATTTTGACTATATCAGGCACCGCGGCAACGACGAGGCTCTGCTCTTTCTTCGGGGTAAAAAGCACTTCCATCGCTTTCGCTGGAGAAGCACAACGCACTGCATCAAGCATTCGTGAGGAGCAATATGGTAGTGCTCCCATCCTTAGTTGAAAGGGTGTTTGTTCAGCGTTACAGTCAACATCTTCACGAAGAAATCAGGCAAGATGACTAGTCAGACTTTCGAGAGTCAGGTGTTGCTAAAAATACTCAAGGTCAATCATGGGGACTGGTGGCAACAAAAAACGCCTGAATAACCCTCTTCCCTTTGTATTTCACTTGAAGACAGTAATGCTGGAAGTAACGCCACGAAAGTAACGGATTACAACGGTCACTTACTTTTATAGAAAGGTAATTGTACTTGTAATTAATTACAATTTAGCCTTGAGTAATTGTAAATATAATTCTTTACCTTTTTTAGCAACGTGTGCTAGTCTGAGTGAAAGTGAGTATAGCCATCAATGCGACTCTACTTCCTTTCACCTTGAGTCCAGACGCAGTCGACGGTACGAGCTGATGGGATCGATCAGACAGAGTCAAAAGCTTACCATCATGGTAAGCGTCATGTTTCTGAACATATTCTGTCATCACTGAACCAATCATAAACAAAAAAAGGCCCAGTGAATTGCGCTTTGGACGCTGCTTGATTGGTCCCATTAGCTCGTAGCGTCGAATGCGAAAGAAAGTATAGGTTTTTTCACGCCCTTCATTTGTAAATGAAACCACGTTATGTTGTGTGAGCGGTCCTTGCGATCAGTGCTTCTGGCGTACTGACTGGACCACGCCTGACAAACGCTGACACATGTCTCACTCGGCACGTTTGTGATGTGACGTCTCAGTTGCGTGTGAACAAGCAACACTATTGGTTTCGGAAGGACTGAGCACTGTCGTTTACCCACCATAATTCGTCAACGTATTTGACTACCTTATTTTCATTGAGTGGATAAAACAGTCAAACTGAATGTTCACGCAGTGCTCTATCAGTATCATGTACGGGCAATACGTGTCAACCTCTCGACATCTTAGAGCAGGTGAACCGAAAAATTGGGTATCTATGTGGTGATTGTGAGCTCACGGCCTGCGACTATTCCTCGGCGAGAGCGGTATACGGAGCTCATCACCGCCAACATTGCCCGAGGAAACAAACGGCCTTACTTGTTGAACGAAGCTGTCAGGTTCTGCACGTGCTGTAGAAGGTTTGGAGCAGCCTCAACAAACTCTGTGTCTGAATCCAGGACGGTGATGTCACTCATTAGAGAAGTTAGGAAGAGCCCCATGTCGAACTGTACGGGTACAAGAATATGCCCCTTAGACACGCTACGCGCGTTACAGAAGTTATGAATACTAACATCTTTCTTCTTGTTGACCTGGGCCAACTTTTTCCTGTAGTACTCGACAGTGTAATCTGTTACACGTTTGGTCTTTTCCAAGATCTATAAAAAACAAGATTTAGTAAAGGCTGAACACTCAAATGATTTTGTCGAAACGCACCCTGAACACTTCGTGGTCGACCTCCACAACTGGCTCGGACATCGCCTGGATGTTTTTGTCGCTGTTCACAAAGGACATGGCCTTGGTCACGAGCTTCTGGTACTTCACAGGGAAATCTTCGAAGAGGTAAGCGTCTCCTGGAATCACCGTCCTGGGTTCCTTAAACTAAGCGAAAGAGCACAACGCACACACTCGCAGACACTATACAATTTCGTGTCAAGAATGATAGCGGGAAAATAGAAGGTGAATGATACGCCGCTGAGGTAGGCACGTACCACAAATATCCATCCAGAGGAAGTGGTCGTGTCCACCTCGAGCGAGGAAACGAAGAAGGGATGGACGCCAAGTTTGCGCGCGGCTAACGCAAGAACTTCCGGAATCTCGAGGTCAAGGGGTTCTTCGTCGTATGGCCATTCCGATAGGTGGATCTCATCTAGAGCTGCCTGAATGCTCAAAGCTGGGTTCTTCATTAAGGAGCCTGTACAGAAATATCCACTTTAGATGACGCTTCATTGAATGCCGTTTATACGGTGAGGCAATTCAAACATTCGCAACCCTCACTTTTGTCACTACAACCTTGAAACAACCTTATGGCGTTATGAAGCAAGGGATCCGTGTACGAAGCAATATGCTGTACGTTTTCTGAAATAAATAAAAGCGTCTCTAGATGAATTCATCTTACAGAGAAAGAGAAGTTATAATCATAGAGTGTTTCTCACCGTAGAGGAACTCCATTGTCTTTTGTTCAGCTATTTCCACAATCAAGTCATCGACGGATAACTTTTTTCTGTTTGAAGGGAATGGGTGAGTGCGGATCCAACCACCACACGAATAGTCGTAAAAGCTGGCACACGGTTTATAGGTCCAGTCAACATGCGCACGGAGCCGCTGTCCTGCATTCAAAGCAAGGTCAACAATAATATCGACAAGAATATGTGTTATCGCAACTAACCTTCTTCAATGCAGTCGGCATTTGTGCAATGAACAGCATTCGCTGCATCCTCGACAGACATCAAAGCAGCGTGATGGAAAGTTGGCCTGCTTGGAGTGCCAATGGACAAGCCGTTGAAGTTTATATTTGCTTCTGATGCCGCTATGCTTAGCCCTCCACTTAGCGCATTTTCTGTTGTCCGTGCAGGCAACGATGCTGACACGTCTTTAGGCACAAAAAGTGAAAAATTCCGATCTTGCGCAGTGTACCGAGTAAAAATCATCTTGGTTACATTCTGCGAGATGATAGTGACATTTGATAAATTACTTGAGGTTTCTCCCGGTGAGACTTTGGTTAAGTCATTTCCAAAAACAATGGCTTCCGGGTTAGTTTCATTCGCAAAGTCAAACGTGTTCCTTTGTAGCATTGAACTAGAGGCAGAAGTTAGAAGTTCAAATGCGTTTGTTCGTAGCAATGGAATAAAGACAGAGGTTGGAACTTGAAATGAGTTGTTTTGTAGGACTAAATTAGAGGCAGACGATGGAACGTCAAAGCTGTTATTTTGTAGAATTGAGCTGGGTACATGGCTTGGAGCCTCAGGGGCATTTTTTTGTGGCATCGAAGTAGGGACAGAGGTTGGAAATAGGGAGGACGTGTTCTCGGGATAAGTGCTGTTTTCATTTGATGAGAATGACACAGGCAAACCTGTAGATTGTTGCAACGAAGACTGCCTTGATGTTGTAACCGTATATCTTTCGCTATTGCCGAATCTCCGAAGTACTCGAGACCTCTCCTTGCGTCGGTGAGCAGGATGCTCCTTCTGCAGTCTCGATGCCTCGTTTTTTCTCGGCCAAGCGTTGAGTGGTGCCTGCTGAAATTTTGCGTTCACAAGGGCAGAATCATTGTCTTCAATAGGTTGTTCCCCTTCTTTGTTAAGACTTGATCGATGTAGTGGAGTGTTGGTCCCAGCTAGCGCAACAGGAGTTGTATCAATTGAGGTGACTAATCCTGTTGTCTCACGTGAGTTGTGCCTATGAGTGATTTCGACAGCCTTTATCTTCGGCTGGTAAGTGATATCCACCTCAGAAAATGGGATTTTGTTCTTTGTGCCATTTTTCGTGACTGTTGAGCTTTCCGTTCGATTACTAGAGGCAACTGCTTTGGACATCGTTCTCCGTGTTGTCTCAAGTAGTCTTCTTGAAGAGGATGCTGTCCTCTTGTTTTGTTTCCGTCTGCTGGATTTTCTAGTCAAACGTCGTGCTGCGACATGGGTTTGTTTTTCGTACTCATTATGTCCTCCATTCGTAGAGGCGGTTTTCATCGTACGCATTCTGGCTGTACGTTTCCGGTAGCGTCGGCGATATTTTCTACGCCTTGTGGTTTGACCCCGGCGCTCTGCTATGTGTTTCTCAACACTTATTATGGTAGTTGCCATCGCAGTACTTGATGTCTCGGCTTTCGAAGGCAGGGAGCTGGTTTGGCTCATAAAACTAGCCCTGTAGTTCAGTTTGTCGTTCACATTGAAACTATTTGCAAGCGTCGTCTCCTCTGCAGAATAATTATGGCTTCCATTGTAGATTGCATGCCCCCTCACTGTTGGAGTTGACCCTACTACCGACTGGATTAAGCTGCTCCGACCACTCTGGGAGACAATGCTTCTGTATGCTACTGTCGTGATCACTGGGGCTGCATCTTTTCGCCTTGTGATGGCGGGAGCTGAAACATTATAGCTCCCAATATTCTCAAGTCTTGCTTTCTTTGTGAGTTCTTCACTATCTTCGTATCTGTCCTGTTTGCCCTTGAGAACCTGTATAGTTGTGAACTCTTCATCAGAAAACTTTGAATGACTTCTCCATTGAATTGTACCATTTTCCAGCTCTTTTCGGTTTGCGTAATTTTGACTGCCCACTGAATCATCAGGGATTCGACGTTTTCCATCAGTACCTGTTGCTAATTCAAAATTTGATGGCACAGCAGGTGGGGTTTTTAGTTCGTCTATACTGTTTTCAGTTAAACCCTGGGTGGCGTTGGAATCTTCGGAGGATACAGGGGACACCGTTTTTTCTATACCCTCGTAATACGCGGTGCTATACGTCAAGTCCGTACCGCTTTTTGGTGACGCTGCAAGGTCTCCTTTGAGCATAGTGTCATTTGCCAGCATAACATCGACCTTATGCACAGTGCCATTTGTTGGTACAACATATTTTGAAGGTACTGTTACATTGCTTCGTGCCAAACCTCTATTTAAATCTCTGTTCTGCGTTGATAGCACGTCCCCCATCAATAGAGTACCGTTTGACGATACAACTCCACTTGTCAATGGGGTACCGTTTATTGAGACATCATCACGTTTCGCTGCGGACTCACTTGTTGATAGCATACCATTCGAAAACACTGTGTAATTTATTGATTCAGTCAGGTTTGTTAATTCAATGTAATTTGCTGAAGCACCTTTCAATACAGCCTTGCCTCTCGCGCTACCGATGAATAAAGTGCCGTTTGTTGGTGCAGCGCCCATGGTGAACACAGTACCTCTTGGCGACACATCTCTACTTTTCAGTGCGGCGCCATTCAATGACACCGTGACACTGGCACCCTTCGATATGTCGTTGCTCCTTCGAACTAGTGCAACTGTCGTGACGTTGAAACCTACAAACTCAAAGTCACTACTCCGTGCGCCTTTGCCGCTTAACGTATCATTTCGAATCAATACAGCCTCACTTGAAGCAGAAGAAAATGCAGTACTGCAGTTATTTTCAGATTTTAAATCACCGAGTACAGATGTTTTGCAGCTTTCATCCCTGACGGAAACATTGATTTCTCTTCTCCCAACATTCATTTGATTTTTCTGTTCTGAATCATCAGAGAAGTCCAAAGACAAGGATTTAGTGTCGAATGTTATTTTGTTTTGTTTCGTAGCTGCTGTTACATTTCCCGGCATACCGCTGTCAATCCCGGTTCTGTTATGACCCACAACCTCTCCTTTATTTGAGATAAACACGTCCTTCTTTTCCTGTGCGGTAGGGACCTTCACGGAAACTGGCCACGTTTCTACGCTTGTGAACATAGTATATTCTTCCTCCGACACCATAGATGAAATGTTAATAATTTCTACTGCTGTTCCGTGATCCGTCGAAACCCTTCTTCTGGCTATTGGTTTTATATTAGAAGTAGTAAATGTTCGGCTGTTTCCACCAGGATCCAAGCCTTGGACAGGTTCGTCGAATTCGAACAGGGGTACGACACGGCCTATGCCAATTTGATCATTTTCCAAACGTGGCTTGACTGTGGAGGGATTTGTTGACGATGATGCAGGCCTCAGAGGTGATGATGTCAGGCGCTCGATTTTGGGCGAGGAGAGATTCGCAGACTGCGTTCCTACTATCTCTTCCACTGCAAGATGATTCCCAGACAACAACGGTAAAGAGGTGGAAACACCTTCCTTAGGAACCAACTGGGTCTCCGTAAATATCGGTTCAAACAAATCAAAAATAGGATCAAAAGGCAGAATCTCGGATTCTTCTGCTGAGCGCTGATGAACCGATATCACCGGAACAATCGATGAGACCTCTTCTTTAGTTGCTTGACTACTTTGACTTTGGCTGGACATGGCTGAGGACTTTGCGGAGATCTGTATCTCTGGAAGGTTCGTGTTTGAAGCACTGCTTTCTGTAGACACCGCTTCAGGGCTCACGGCCTCCATAAACGATGAGCTCCTCGCCCAAGTACTAGTGATGCTTGGCGAGCTCGAAGGCTCCGAACTCGAGCTGTAGACGGGCAATCGGCGCCTACCAATGAATCTGCGCACCAAGTTGGGCATAGAACTTCTAGTCTCGCTTACCCCTGCACGAACATCCCAGGGAGCCTTGGTCGTAACGGCCACGTCCCTGCGCACCACGGCCGCCCTCCAGCGGAATGTCGGTACTTCTTCTCGGAATGGTACGTTGGCTTCTCGTCTGGGAGCACCAGATGTCGTTGGCGGTAGGCCTCCGCGTAACCGCATCGACTCAAAGTTGATGTCCGCAATCTCCATCATTGAAAACTCTGTGGTGGGCGCTCCTGCGAAAGACCGCTGACGTGGCTGCAGCAACTGCTTGGTGCGCGCTAGACTTGAACTGTTCGTGATATGTCCGGAGATGTCACCAATGCCTGCACCACTTGCAAACTCTAAGGGTTAACAAAAGAGAGGAAAAACATTCATGTGAAATATCTGGGAATGTCGTTTGACACGTTTTTGTGTGCACGAAACGTCAGCTATATTACGAGACCTTCTTAAGAATTGCAACTTCCCTCTCGAGGCACCAATAACACGAAACATGATCAGTTTACATCGAAATGAACTTAGAGAAATACCTGCGTGCATAGCATACACTCTCGCCATCCCCGTAGGACACTAATCATTGATCTCTCTCGCTGAGGAGGGCGAGACATAACGCGCTTCAATGGTCATGCTATATCTTTGGCGAAGAAAAAAGTGGTTGCCTTTTTGCTACTGGGACTAATTGACTATTGAGTTGTTCCCCTCCCTTGCTAAGTTAATAAAAAAGTGAAATCTGCAAAGCTTCCGAAGGGGCTATTTGGTTTGCCGCGCTTTTGAACCGTACGCACCTTGCTAAGTGTACGAAATACACGAGACAAATGAGAAAACTAGAAACACGACCTGCGACTGTCGTGCTCTACTTCCTTTTTTTTCTTTTTTTTGTCTTGTATCATTTTGGTCTAGGCAGTGGACATCCCGTTCAAATTTAAAGAGAGAACCGTGATTAGTGCTCATGTTGCATCACTGAGCAGTATGACGCAGGCATGCCTGGTAGTTAATTACTAGAGTTCCGAATTCTACCTATACGTGTATGTGTCGAAACACCAAGTACATTACAGAGCATGTACGCTTGTCCGTAATACGCTAGGCGTTCCGAGCGCATATCCGAGCACTGTGCATGCGGGCTCTTTTGAAAAGGAAGTATTTCACATGCTCGCCAGCCGATCCCGGCTGCTGCACTGCCCACCTTTGAAAGCTGATCCGCTCTTCGGTTCCGGAACGGAGACATCTGCATTCGGGAGGACATACGTTTGGTCCACACGATTAAACGCTTCGAAGGGCTGACCCCAATCGCAAGGGGGTATATCTGTTCAGCCGGGAGACTCCCGGTTACCTGGTTGGGCGCCATGCCTCTCACTCTTCTTCCACGCGATGGCCACCAGGGACAGCACGAGGAGCGTGACAGCCAAGGCCCCGAGGAAGACGGCCCGAGGATATTCCTTAGACCGCCTGTGCGGTGTGGATAGTCTGTAGGAGAGGTTCAAGAAACGCCAAGGATGTCGTCGAACTTGGTTTGCCAGCACTCTAAAAACGCACTCGCGCATTTATCTTATTGGGGTTGGGGAGCATGCGCACACCCAAAATTAAGTGAACGAAACGGCTGAATGTCAACACCGAAAATAAAACATTTCCTAGCCAGAAATGCAACGTGCACTGGGGCAGTGCCGCAGTGGCATGGCGTCTTACTTTTCAACTTTAAATTCAGATTCTTTATTTTTTTTTACTCAGAAAAGGCAGAGAAAACAGCAGCGTGGGTGTTGCTCGACAAGCCTCTTCCTCACCCACATCAGTATGGAAGCAGCATGAACATGCAAGATGTTCAAAATAATTATACGATCGAATGCACACAAACGATATAAATATATAGGTGTTAAGGGAAAAAAACAAGTAATTATCCAGGTTTTCGTTATTTACAACAGCAACGGTATACTCTTTAACAAACAATGAACGAACAGTTCGATTAGTTTCACGGAATATTTCTGTATTCAGTTTGGTCAAACTATTTAAAAGGCGAGGTACTGTAGATCTCAACATCAGTCTGCTTGCTCGGCGCTTCAGCAAAGATGGATTTGTGGGGGGTCAGAAATGTTTTCCGAACTTTCTAATTTACTGGGCTTCCTCTATTGATCGCAGTGAGTAGGTATCCGCGTGTTCGGTATACGAAGTAGACGCGTGGTCATTTATTGTGTAACCCCTACTTAACTCTTCAGCGAGAAACGAGTAGTGGTACTTAACCTCCAAGTATCGTAATAAAAAAACAAAATAAAACCGTTTTTCTTATTGTGAGTGCTTTTAATCAACTCCCCCCCCCCCCCTCCTCTCACAGTTTTATGTTGTGAATGATAATTGTGTATGTGCATTAAAGATAAAATTGTTTTTTTTTATCAAAAACCTACACGTTTCAAACGCACAAAACCAACGATTTTCTCCCTGGCAATCTAATTTCTCAAGTCGCGCAGCGTATAGACCTTTGCATCGCTTATCTCCCGGGCGAAAAATGCCGAGTCACTGAGCTGTGGACGCATGCGCAGCGTCTGATCTACCGCACAGCAGGGGCTCTAAACTCGTCAAACACAAAGTTGGAGCCGAAGTTCATTTGACGACGACGGCGATTTTTTTAGCCAACGTCCAATCGGCGCGCTCCGCGAACTTTCGGCTCCAACTTCGTCAAGGCCAAGATTCCGAGACATTCGGGCTAGTTTCAAAACTTCCCACCACGCGGCGCTCAAAGACCAACCTGCAGAATATTTTTCAACCAGAAAAAAGTTCCCCTCGCCACACTTCCCATTTCCTCCTCTCCCACAGTTGACTTGACGGCGGGGAGACTCCTTTTGTTGCTGCATCTCGGGGCCAGATAAGCCAAGCTAAGCGCATAATGGGCGATTTGCGGCGGGAGGCACAGCGACCCCTTTCCTCCGGCGATACCAGAGAAGCGCCCGAAACCGAACTCTCCTTTCTGCAGCATTTCAGAGCCTAGCCTCTCGGTTTTGTCTCTGAATTTTTGTTTTGTTTTGCGATAAGCATGCTTGGCTACTCCGAGCATTTGACTGCTTCTGCCGTCCATGTAAAGTGACCCAAGGCCATGTGAGGATGGGCATAGGCTAAGGGCCATCGTCCAAGAACCCTAGAGTTCGAAGGAACTACCGCATTTTCCGGACTATAGCCCGGACCCGGTGCATAGTCCGCAGGGAAATATTTTGCGTCAAAAATAAAAGTGCTTGCTTAGATAGTCCGCACCCGGTACACAAACGGCACCCAGTGCAAAGCCCGCACTTAGCACCTAGTCCGAACGTAAAAAGTATCATACTCAGCAGACCTTGACAAACGCCTACTGTATTAGCTCACGATGAAGCTTTATCGTACGTAAATCAACATTAGTATAGTCCGTTACTCATAAAATCCTTCACGATTGTCATAGTGAAGGATCTAGAAAAATTATATCATTGTATTGTCTGCACCTGTAGATAGTCCGCATCGGGTGAATTTTCAACTTTTAAACTTATATAGTCCGGAAAATACGGTACTACAGAGTGTATTGTGACCCTGGGTACTTGAAGAGGAAGTGGCGAGCCTTACAAAAAGTGTTTACGGGACGGGAATTCATGCCAGCGTGCGTACTCTAACATGTCCGGTGCTTTTACCCCAACCCACCTGGTGTTGCCTAAATGGGACACACGTTGAAATAAACAGTGCTGGGGGCTGTCAGACCGTTGTTTTTGTTCTGAAATTTGACCGAAACTCCAAATATTGAGATCTGCAAAAATCGATAATACGAAGCAGAGCCTTTTTTTTTTCGGTTCCTTGCATTTTTATATTGCGTTTTGACATCCTACTGGTGACCAGTGCCGCGTTTAGACGTCATATTGCACGTGGCCACACCGGTGACTAGAACTCCACCTTTCCGTAAACAAAAGTTTAAAGGTCAAGTTCACCCGTCAAATTTTGGGAGTGTAATTACAATATTGCGTTAATTTTTCTCAACTCATTATCTCTTCTCGAAATGGTTAATCACTTTAGTACAGTCGCCCTCTTGAGATTTCTAGGCGAGAGATGGCAAAAGCATTTTCCAAAACTAACTGTTTTACATTAGCGATTCCTTTCTTAAAAATCACTAAAATTTAATTATATCACATTACAAATTACTGATTACTAAAACTATGGGCATTCTCTTCGTATTACATTTAATTTTTGCAGGTAGAGTTTGCTTGTCGATAATGAAATATCAGTCTGCTGTTGCAAACAGTGCAATGTAGGCGCAATATAATATATTACTGTCATGCCGCAACCTTGTTCAGGAAGCCGCCGATGACAACGAGGTTTTATGATGCGCTAGTAACTCCAAAGTATCTGAATCAGTGGTGTCGCCATGCTCTACTACAGCGCAACATATGAGATGAGACCACAACCGTGCTCTCGCAAGCTCGTTTTTAATAAAAAAAGAAGATAATATTTTTTTCTTTAATTCTCCACTTGTGCTTGTAAGTTGCAATACAGCAAGAGCTACTCAAGTCTATTGTAATGTATCACTGATATCCGATAAGCTGAGGTGGCGTAACCTGTGCAGCCTAAAATGCTTTGACGGAATCGTTTGTTCTTAGGTTCACACGTGAGGTGCGAGCTAACCTAACCCATACCTACAGCCAAGAATAAAGGCTCCGAGCATTAATTGGAATGCGACGGAAGCACTTCGACTTTCCGGACTGCCGCGACTATATCTGGAATGACTTCTCTAATCGAGGTGAACACACGCACACATATACCGGAGGCACTGTTGAAGTCTCAGGGGCTCGGGTTTGCGTATAGATTATCATTTGCGCCGATACCCGGTTTTCGCTTTGCTAAAATATTTCAACAACTGCCAGTCTTGAACGGGTCAACAAAATAACTGATCGTTTTCACGTAGTTGGGTAAAACTATGTGGTTAGGCTACTGTATGAGTGCACTACTAAAACCAATTATAATGACATCTAAAGCGACAATCACTTTCCTGTGTACTTTATCTTGTAAATAACACTTTTGCGATTGACATGTACTTTTGCGCGCGTGCACCGTCGGCAAAAGTCGCACCATTAAATGATCTCCCTTCCTTTTTCTTTTCTTTTTTTCTGAGCGAGAAAAAAAAAAAGGGGGGGGGGGAGAGAAGGTTGTTGAGGGTAAAAAATGTTGGAGATATGTGCTCTGATTGTCATGATTGTGCATTTTTGATCGCCTAACCTTTACAGCTCCCACATGAACGCGACGTCCCATGATGTCAACCGCAGAAACAGTTTGATCACTACTCGTACATCAGCCACTGCATTCGGCTTTCAGGTTATTGTGTACCTTCGTGCGTGTGTGCGTGCGTGTAACTTTGATATTTGTATCTGATGTTTAGGAGTGCATATCTCGTAATATTTTCTACATATAGCGTTGAATTTTTTTTTTATATTCTTTCCGGAACGGTAAATTATCTAAAAATATTTTTTTACTCGAGTTTTATAACTGAAAATATTTACAACGCTTCAAACGTGCTTCAATGTGAAAAGTTCCCCAACTTCAGCGTGCAATTAAAAAAAAACTTCGTTTTTCTTTTTTTTCTCGAGGAAAATATTTTACACTATATCGCGTGGTGTTCCATTAACATGTTGCATTATTTTGTCTCCATGCGAAATGCAGCGCTTCGAAATACACGAACTAGGCAACTTTGACATTTTTACCCAATATTTGTGAGTTGTTATCTGGCAATGTCTTCAAGATATAGCATTGAACTATTTCTGATATGTTCTTCCCAAGAGGGCCTATCACCTACATAAAAATCATTACACTCACTAATAACTGGACAAATTTACAGTGCGGCAAACAGCTTCCAGGGCCGAAATCGGTCCCCAGCAATAACAAAAGTTACAAGTAAAAAAAGAGAAACGACACCGACATTTTCAGAAGCTTTTATTTCTACGCCACATAGTTTTATTGTGTCCATAGTTTGCGAGCTCAGGCTGAACTCAAGCAGGATTTACCAATGAACCACTCTAAGCGATCCATTATTCGCAAACACAAAGCAGCGTACTCTGTTACGATCCGTTCTACCTTAAAATGGACCACAGCGGACGCTACGAGCCATCGGAGGTAAATCAGTTCTGAGTGTGTGACACGTGACATGCGCTGAGTGTGGCACGAGACCAAATGAAGCGCTCGCAGCGCTGCATTGGCTGGAACGACTTGCAGCGTCCGGTGTGGTCCATCCCTGGGTATACAGAACATAATCTTGTACGAAAGCAGTATGTCTGACTTCTCGGATTACCCCGAAGACATCTCCAAGCAGCTCACAAAAGTGTCATTGTATATTGTCAGAATGTCGAACCGAACAAAACCATTATCACGGAGTACCTTCCGCACAGGACAAGGCGAGGGGTTAAGTGCTCGCTCAAGCGTTGTGAGAGCCAGTCCTTGGAAGACAGGATATAAAGCTACGACCCTCGTGAGCCAATCGGGGCATCGGAGCAAAGCACTTGACGATGTGCCATAGAAACACGATCCTCCGACGGAGAGCTGTCTCGTGCGTCGCTCCCTTGCTCTGATTTGCCAACGGGGATCGTAGCTTTCGCCGTTTACCAAGTTATGGTGAAACGGAGATACACTCAGTCCGTGTAGCTTTTCTATCTGATCTTTTTTTCTGTTCCACGTATTTTTAAAGTTCAATGTCACGGTTTGAGCGGAGAACGTAACGTGGCTTTTCGAAGCTACTGGAGAATCCAGTGTATGTCTGTTATCTGTTTCAACGGTCGTTTACTTACAAAAGCAAGCCGGGTCTTCCTGACAGAATAAAGTGCTCCTCGCCGACATTTACGATTCTGCCCCATTCCATGATTAGTTTAAGTAATAATCCAAATCCGAAAGCCCCGTTTCCATACCCCTGCCGCAAACCCCCGCGTTTTGTCACACATCTTCAAGATCCCCGGCTTTTAAAAACCAACGCCCGCTTAACAATTTTCCAAGCTTCTCCCCTTATATTGCTATCAACGCGTTTCTTCCTACGCATTGTATACGTGATTAAGCAAGGGATGGAGTTGACAACGCGACCACAATTACTACTTTTGTGTACTTGTTTATCGAATGCGCTCTCGTGGCCCGCAGTCGTTATAGAGCGGAAGGTAAATACACTGCCAAAATAGTCTGTACATCTGTAACAAATAATTACTAATAATAAACAGAAACAAAGAAGCAGGTCACGGGCCACCGCAAAAACGTCACTGATGGCATTTATAATAAAGTTAGGTCATTGATATTAGCAACCAACCAGATGAGGTGGTTTTATCCGTGGACTGAGCAAGGTAGGAAAGATTAACTCGTATTTCAAATTAATGCTGGTGATTGGGTCCGGACACTTCATCGAAGCCATTTAATCGAACGTTATTGAATCAAACGCCATTTGATCGAAGCCGTTTAATTGAATGCTTTAAAATAGTATTTGGAGATCGTTTCTCGTTTTCGGAAATAGTTCCTTTTGCATCGAAGGACAACTATATTCTATGCCATAGTTTCAATTAAATGTCAGGACCAAGAAAAGAACTGCTTTTCTCCGGCAATATAGTGGTAGTCGCATGAGGACAAACACGCGTACACTATGCAGTGCTGACTACCCCGCGACAACCAGAAAGTTTCTGGCTCAGTGACTTGGTGTGCGCCGCCTATTTGTGTCACACTTGTGCTACTAAGCTTGTCTAAAATAGGGAACACCCACGATCACAATTGTTTTAAAGATGTCATTTACGCACGAGAAAACCAGAAAGTTTTAGATGAGGCGATGAAAGGGATAAAAAAAGGGTACAAATATTTTCGGACATTTCATTATGCACGTAGTTCGTAGCTCAGGCTCAAAACAATCACGATTTGCCCAAGAAGCTGTCTGGTTTTCGAAGCTTACTCCCAAGCCTCCCCGTTATTTACAGACTTGGGCTTGAAACATTGAACCCGAACACAAGAAAGAACGCAGTGGCGACTCCTCTCCCCCCTTCCCCCTCGAGCGCCTCGATACCATGAGACATCGGAGGTGACTCAGTGCTGGGAAAAGTGACACGTGGCATTCGGATTTGGTGCAGCGATGCGCGCCAAGGAGCGAGAAGTCATATGAAACCCTCACAGCAGTGCATCTGCTGGAACAGCTTGTAGCGTCCGGATGTCCTACTTCCATCAAGCCCCACCTCAGCGACCCGAAGGAATTCCGCAAGCAGGCTCTAAAGCGACCCAGTGTGCGTTTCGAAAACCTTGAACGGGCAATAACGTTATCACAGAGTTCCTGGTATACTGAACAAAGCAGAATGATAAGTGCACCCCCCCCCCCCCCCCTTCCTCGCTTTCAGCATGAATCACACACACCCCGTTCCAGTATTGCTTCTTTCTTTTTTTTTTTTTAATTCAATATTTCCAAGCGCGGGAGGCATGGGGTAGTGCGAGAGCGCCCTGTTTCAACGACTGCTCTTGTGAAAGATTGCATAAGTTTTGTTTTTATATATTATTATGAAGCCGCCAGTCGCTGCAGTTATGGCTTAAATCTCTGATGAACCCGGATACTTGGCGTTTTACAAATTTAGAAAAATACAAGGAGAGTCATATGGCTCTGTCTTTATTCGCAAGGTTGTTGGATTCTTCAGACTGGGGATCCGAACAATTCAGTGCAGGAAGTTTCGGTGTAGGTCGTTTCGGTGCCGACATTTCGGAGCACGGACTTTTCGGTGCAGAGACTTTTTGCTGCATGGATATTTTTGTGTAAATACACGTTTGGAAGTTCAAATAGCTGAGCGTTCCAGCAGGCATTGCGGACGGCTAGCGGACATTTCATCGAACACCGTTTCATCGAACACCGTTTCATCGAATTTCTCTGTATCGAGTTTTGAGGCATAACAGTGCTTTGTAGATATTTTACCTTACATTTGTTAAGACTAAGGTAGTCACTTAAGAAACAGTCTTTAGGGTGGAGCCAAATTACTAGAAATAAAAACCATTGGTATAAAAACAAATGGGTATGCGACTTACTGAAAAGTTTTACTCATGTACCTGTCACAAAACATGATACTGGAGGTAAAGGACCGACACTTAAAACACTTTTGAATGTCTGTCGTTTTTTTTACCGGCTGTCCGGGGGTTTCGGTAATGTGCCATTCACACCAGCTCATTTGCACACTTACGCTTAGTAGAAGCGAAACACGAAAAGCATTTAACTGCCAGGGCAGCACGCTTATAATAAAACGAGGCTCTGCCAGGAGAGCACACGAAATAAAATATAATGATACTCTGATTATCAGCTTTATGCTCAGATTGAACGTTTCTGCTTTTTTTTTTTTTTTTAGTTTTCAAACTCTACAGAGTCAAAAGCTGCACAAAGTGTCAGCCAACATGGTTTCGGGCTACACCTGGACTGGAACCACCTCCCCTTCACTGTCAACTTTATTACTGACCCTTTTGCCTATTATGAATCATCTTCAGGACGCTTTCTTAGGAAGGCCAACCCGCACCAGACAATAGTAAAGCCCTGGGTGTACTCTGTCACCCTTTCGCATCCTCACATAACCCAAGGTTACTGGTACACGCTGTCAAACAATAAAACACTACCCGCTTCCCAGAAAGCACATCGTGCTTTCTGTTTCTTTTGTTGTTTTTATCGTCTAATTTTTAATTGTTTCATGTGACATGAAGAGGGGTCATTGTTTCATGGAGGCTTTCTTCTCGAAGCAGGACATGTTCACAATGGAACTTATCTCGTCACTGCACACTGTGATTTAAAAAAATGTAGAATATGATGACGTTGTGTATAAAAATCAAAATAAATTGCAAAAATATCGCAGGCTGTAACAGCGTTCGATGAAAAGGCTTCGATGAAACGGCGTTCGATGAAACGGCGTTCGATGAAACGGCTTCGATGAAACGGCGTTCGATGAAACGGCGTTCGACGAAATGTCCGGACCCAATATAAGGGATGTAATTATCGAGATGTCTTATTTGACTATGTTTTTCCCCCTAATGAAAATATACGATAGGTGTAATCAAGCAATTATAGGCCTGTGTGATCCTGTGAGGACATGTTCATAGAAGACGTAAGGTACACGGATATTTCGGAGTAAACGGCCCGTCATTTCTGGCAATAGCATGCTTTAATATTTTAAAGGTTAGAATATACGTCCAGGACATCTTTATTAAGATTTGTCATAATTATGTCTGGATGATAGGTATGTATCGTGCATAAGCATACGCATATGAAGTTATTCGCATGTGTGGCTTGATAATAATATATTCCGGAAAGAATGCCAGTTTCGGGATGAGGACGATTCGTCACATGCGCATTCGTCACAGGACGATTGGTCACAGGACGATTCGTCACATAGGAACATTCGTCACAGGATGACTCGTCATGCGGGCAACTGGTCACATCGATCGGGCAGGGGACGATAGTAAATTGTAAATTTCAACATCTGCCCACATAGCCTGATGAGGAGTTTCACGATTTTTTCACTGTCACTTAAACCAATGGTTAGAAAAACTAATCTCAAATACTCATCCGCTTTTCCTTTCATTATATTACGGGTCTTCCGCAGGTTGATCTCAGTTGCTGGCTTGAATGAGCAATAATCCAACTGGCAGCCAAATCAGTTTTTAGTTTTGCCTTGCATACACCTATCCGACAAAACCAATAAGTATCGGAATTCTTTCTGCTGAATGTGTACGAGTACCCCTCGTGCAGCATCATGGCTCTGCCCCTATCTGTTGCGATCACCTCTATCCTTTTGAATGTAGTCTGAGTTCAAAAATAGTCGCTCTTATATATGGCCTCCGCATTCACCTTTCAGGACAGACCCAGAAGCTAAAACGCCTGTTACAAATTCTTCTGCCTTGAGAAGTGAAAGACATGCTAAGATAAGAGGTGACCCACTTTGTGAGGCCCAACCAACATTCAATGTTCGGGACCGAATCAGAAGCTAAAACGTTTGTTACAAATTATTCGCCTTTCAGAAGCCAAAGACATACTAAGATATGAGGTGAGCCACTTTGTCCGCCCGAACCAAATTGAACAATACATTTTTGGGGGACGAACTATTGTAGGACCAGTTGGCCGCGTGACGAGTCATCCTATGACGAATGTTGAAAGTAGTGAAAGCGCACAATAAAGACGAATACGAAGACGGAGAGGCAAACAGGACGAGCGCTGACGAATGTCTATGACGAATGTTCCTGTGTGACGAATCGTCCTGTGACCAATTGTCCTGTGACGAGTGTGCATGTGACGAATGGACCGTATCCCAGTTTCTAGCCCTCCCAAATACTATAACGGCCACGTATCACAAGTGAGTCGTCGTATACGTAATAAAGTCTGAGGCCAGCTGCCTTCAAAAGAAATATAATCATGCACAAAGGGTAATGTGGGCCCCTTTTATTTACAAAACGCGTGTGCTCACTGCTCTGTGCCCTAATCGGCGTTGCTAGCAACGCCCCTGAGGAATCGTTGAGCACCATTGCAGTCCCTGATCCCGGCTTTCCAAAAGACGCTACACGGCGGTGCAAGTTTATTCATTGTGGTTGGAGGCGAGAAACACATGCTCTAACCCCCGTGGGGCGGTGGTATCTGCTAAAAAGTCGAGCAGAAAGAGAAGATGACATTTTTTAATGAAGTTCGGGCAAAAAATAATCGTAAAATAAGGACAAAAGCGACTCTTTGCGTCGCTTTGTGTTCCACGACCATGCAACAAAAACTCCGCACACCAAATATTTCGAGCACCGAAATGTCCTAGACTCTTCAGACTGCTAGATGAAGCCTAAAACAAACCATTGTACTATACATGGGCTGCACCTACGCCACAGAAGAACGTCGCACGCCGGTTTCGACCATGCTGGTGGTTGAGACGACCGCGATTTGCAGCGGAGCCATGGAAGACGGTGGTGCGTTGGGCTGCAGCAAGCGCTCGCGCAACAAAAAAGAAGCGGAAACTACACGGCCAGCTCCTACCGTACTCCGGCGATCGCAACATCGGTGTGCACTGCGACGGAGATGCTGTCCAGAAAAAGAAGGCACGAATGGCATGCAGAGCCGGCTCAGGACAGACGTCGATGATGCGGCCGCTCATTATTGAGTTTGCGGGGCGCATTTATTTGTTAGCGGTGTGTGACGCACTTTCATAACGTGTTTGTGAATGCTGTGAGGGCCAATACGACACCGACGCGCTAAAGTTAGTGGCCCAATTGATGACTTTCCGCTACACCACAAGTTTGTGTGGTAGAAAGAAACAGTCTAGTGAGGTGCACCTTGTGTTGTTGAGCAGCGCTTCGCAAACATGGAACTCAGAAAATGTGGTTATGGTTGAGTTGGAAGTCACTTCCTAATGTACACAACTTCACCATTCGAAATAACATTCAATCTCGGCTCCTGCACCCAGCCGATCGATCGTCAAGTGGTTCTGTGTGCTTTAAAGTGTTTGCGTACAATAAAGCTTCTTTTTCGGACAAGGTAATCAATCTCGTGACATGCGCTCTACTGGTCATGCGCTCTTGTGACGTGCACTCTAATGGTAAGCGCGCTCCTATCGCAGCGCTCTCGAGTCGCGCGTTCTAACGTCGGCGCTCTAGTTACACTGAACTAGAATATAGGGGCAGTGGAAAAAATGTCGGCGGCGTCCCATCGGCCGTGTGAAGCCAGAAGTGCAGACTGCCGCGAGTGGCGCTGTTGTCGAAATCCGGAGGACATGGCTACTGTAACATGGGATATGGCGTCGCGTACGTTCTCGGATGGTTTCTGTAGCGTCTATGGTCGTTTTTGCAATTTGTTTTTGTGATTATCAAGTGCTTGGCATTGTGATTACACAGGTTCGAGTTTTGTCGCTATGCAATGAAAACGAAGAGAAAGAAGACGGATGCGCAGCGCTACGCGCCAGCATGCAAGACTGGTTACCCCAGTTTTCACTAAATTGTGGAAGTCAGCTTTAACCAATTTATTCATACACGTTGAAACACCCATGAAGCATTCAAAGGCCACACTAATGAACCCCTAATATCAAAAACAGCTACGCTTGGCGCGAGCTTCGCTGGCAGGAGTGCTCCGGAATCGAACACCAGCGCCACCTGGCAGGTTCTACACGAAGCGCCTCACCTGGAGGCCGGCTAGTGTCGTGCGCTCGAAAGGGCCTCTCCCGTCTGAGTCCATCTTTGGAGAGCGATAACTAAATAAATTCTGGGCCGCTTCAAAAGCACTCGGGCATACGCGTCATAGACCTAGAGGAGGTTCTTTATAATGAATTACAGACTGCTGAGTGTCGCCATTGATGGTACAATTGACGGCGCGTATGCCCGAATTTGTGGGAAACGCCCCTTTTTTGGCCGATTTTGACGTCTGAGGCAACCTTTGGAGAGCGATAACTAAATAAATTCTGGGCCGCATCGAAAGCACTCGGGCATATGCGTCATACACCTAGAGGAGATTCCTTATAATGAATTACAGACTGCTGAGTGTCGCCATTGATGGTACAATTGACGGCGCGTATGCCCGAATTTGTGGGAAACGCCCCCTTTTTGGCCGATTCTGACGTCTGAGGCAACCTTTGGAGAGCGATAACTAAATAAATTCTGGGCCGCTTCAAAAGCACTCGGGCATACACGTCATACACCTAGAGGAGATTCCTTATAATGAATTACAGACTGCTGAGTGTCGCCATTGATGGTACAATTCACGGCGCGTATGCCCGAATTTGTGGGAAACGCCCCCTTTTTGGCCGATTTTGACGTCTGAGGCAACCTTTGGAGAGCGATAACTAAATAAATTCTGGGCCGCTTCAAGAGCACTCGGGCATACGCGTCATAGACCTAGAGGAGATTCTTTATAATGAATTACAGACTGCTGAGTGTCGCCATTGATGGTACAATTGACGGCGCGTATGCCCGAATTTGTGGGAAACGCCCCCTTTTTGGCCGATTTTGACGTCTGAGGCAACCTTTGGAGAGCGATAACTAAATAAATTCTGGGCCGCTTCAAAAGCACTCGGGCATACACGTCATACACCTAGAGGAGATTCCTTATAATGAATTACAGCCTGCTGAGTGTCGCCATTGATGGTACAATTGACGGCGCGTATGCCCGAATTTGTGGGAAACGCCCCCTTTTTGGCCGATTTTGACGTCTGAGGCAACCTTTGGAGAGCGATAACTAAATAACGTCTGCGCCGCTTCAAAAGCACTCGGGCATACGCGTCATAGACCTAGAGGAGATTCCTTATAATGAATTACAGACTGCTGAGTGTCGCCATTGATGGTACAATTGACGGCGCGTATGCCCGAATTTGTGGGAAACGCCCCCTTTTTGGCCGATTTTGACGTCTGAGGCAACCTTTGGAGAGCGACAACTAAATAAATTCTTGGCCGCTTCAAAAGCACTCGGGCATACGCGTCATAGACCTAGAGGAGATTCCTTATAATGAATTACAGACTGCTGAGTGTCGCCATTGATGGTACAATTGACGGCGCGTATGCCCGGATTTGTGGGAAACGCCCCCTTTTTGGCCGATTTTGACGTCTGAGGCAAGCTTTGGAGAGCGATAACTAAATAAATTCTGGGCCGCATCGAAAGCACTCGGGCATATGCGTCATACACCTAGAGGAGATTCCTTATAATGAATTACAGACTGCTGAGTGTCGCCATTGATGGTACAATTGACGGCGCGTATGCCCGAATTTGTGGGAAACGCCCCCTTTTTGGCCGATTTTGACGTCTGAGGCAACATTTGGAGAGCGATAACTAAATAAATTCTGGGCCGCTTCAAGAGCACTCGGGCATACGCGTCATAGACCTAGAGGAGATTCCTTATAATGAATTACAGACTGCTGAGCTTCGCCATTGATGGTACAATTGACGGCGCGTATGCCCGAATTTGTGGGAAACGCCCCCTTTTTGGCCGATTTTGACGTCTGAGGCAACCTTTGGAGAGCGATATCTAAATAAATTCTGGGCCGCATCGAAAGCACTCGGGCATATGCGTCATAGACCTAGAGGAGATTCTTTATAAGGAATTACAGACTGCTGAGTGTCGCCATTGATGGTACAATTGACGGCGCGTATGCCCGAATTTGTGGGAAACGCCCCCTTTTTGGCCGATTTTGACGTCTGAGGCAACCTTTGGAGAGCGATAACTAAATAAATTCTGAGCCGCTTCAAAAGCACTCGGGCATACACGTCATACACCTAGAGGAGATTCCTTATAATGAATTAAAGACTGCTGAGTGTCGCCATTGATGGTACAATTGACGGCGCGTATGCCGGAATTTGTGGGAAACGCCCCCTTTTTGGCCGATTTTGACGTCTGAGGCAACCTTTGGAGAGCGATAACTAAATAAATTCTGGGCCGCTTCAAAAGCACTCGGGCATACGCGTCATAGACCTAGAGGAGATTCCTTATAATGAATTACAGACTGCTGAGTGTCGCCATTGATGGTACAATTGACGGCGCGTATGCCCGAATTTGTGGGAAACGCCCCCTTTTTGGCCGATTTTGACGTCTGAGGCAACCTTCGGAGAGCGATAACTAAATAAATTCTCGGCCGCTTCAAAAGCACTCGGGCATACGCGTCATAGACCTAGAGGAGATTCCTTATAATGAATTACAGACTGCTGAGTGTCGCCATTGATGGTACAATTGACGGCGCGTATGCCCGAATTTGTAGGAAACGCCCCCTTTTTGGCCGATTTTGACGTCTGAGGCACCCTTTGGAGAGTGATAACTAAATAAATTCTGGGCCGCTTCAAAAGCACTCGGGCATACGCGTCATACACCTAGAGGAGATTCCTTATAATGAATTACAGACTGCTGAGTGTCGCCATTGATGGTACAATGGACGGCGCGTATGCCCAAATTTGTGGGAAACGCCCCTTTTTTGGCCGATTTTGACGGTTGAGGCAAGCTTTGGAGAGTGATAAATAAATAAATTCTGGGCCGCTTCAAAAGCTCTCGGGCATATGCGTCGCAGAACTGGAGGAGATGCATTATTATGGCTTATAGAGTACTGAGTGTCGCCATTGATGGTACAATTGACGGCGCGTATGCCCAAATTTCTGGGACACACCCCTTTTTTGCCTGATTTTGACGTCTGAGGTTGTGATGACTTAAGAGATACTGAGCCGCTTCAAAAGCTCTTGGGCGCACGCGAAGCAAACCTACATAAGACTGATTAATTAGCAGTAACAGCGTGCAAATGTCGCCATAAATGATAGTCTTCATGTCCCGTTTGCCAAAGTGTCTGGACCACGCCCACTCATTTTGGCATTTTTATTTTTAATACCATTCTTGGAAGTGGAATAGCTGGTGAAATGAAATTTGGACACTTTGTAAAAGATAGTTCGGATCAAAAAACGCTTTGACTCCTTAATTATTCAGCGCTTTAAGTATAATGTATTTGAGCTAATTACGCGATAAGAACAAAAAAAAAAAAAAAAAAAAAACCTGCATTTAGGTTTTGTGTTTATCAATTATGAAAATATTCAGTGTAGTTGCCGTTTTGTTATACATTACATATGTTGCTAAAAAAATGTATTTAGGAACGCAACAACGTCACTGAATCCTCGAGTCTCCTCACCAACTGCGGATTCTTTTTGGTATTTAAAGCCCTGGGGAACCACTTTAAATTTAAGTAATTTGAAAATAAAGACTGTTTCAATGGAGCTAGAGACATTGGCTATATATATAGCAAAATGCAACTAAATTGATCGTGTGGTTTTCTTAGGGTTTGCATCGAATGTTGAAAAGACGTATGATTTTTCTGCGGTTCGCTATAGGAACCAACGAGTAAAAGTTTGGTTGCATTTTGGCCAAACTTAATATAAACCCAGGACCACGAAAATTCTCGTGGAGGTTGAGGGCAACGTATTAAAACGTGACACAAAAGTGCAAAGGGATTGAGTGATTAGTTTTCTTTGTATAAAAAAAGATCGCTTTGGTCCATTGAGTTACGGGCGCCGGCGCAGCGGCGGCCGATAGATGGCGTAAGTAGTAACGGCGCTCGCCTGTCCGAGAATCTTGGGGTTGGTTTGACGAGCTTAGGGCTCCTGATCAACAGTGCATGCTCAGAAGGCGTTCCACAGCCCAGCAGACAAAGATAACAGCGCGCAGAGCTATAGGAGCTCTATGCGCGAAACTTGCTTTTCTCTTTAAGAGACACTGACAGGGTATTTATGCTCGCCGAGGTTTTTAGCTGTACGTGACATATGAGAGCACAACTCGCCAGAAGACCATTTGCGGCTCAATATTCGGTTTCTTTCCGCCCGAAAACCGCCGATCGAGAACTGGCCGGTTTGAGTCGCGCTCACTCTCTTCTCCGTGGTCGCGGGCCGTTTTCTATGGTTTAGAAACCTTAGAAAACACAACCACCAAATTTAATCCCAGTCGTGGGTCACTGAAGGCACACACTCACTATTAAAAGCAAAAACAAAAATGTGAAACTCATTTTTTATAGCTTCTAAAAAGCTGCAAAGACGTTGATTAAAAAAAAAAAAGTTGCACAGAGAACCGGAAGTATTTTGTGCGTTCACTGCGTAATTCTCAACATGGCGTCGTATCGCGTATCGTGTAGTGATGGGCCAAACGTTTGCCGAATTTTCGCCGAACTTTTCTAAAGATTCAGCAAAAATACATTGTTGCCACACCTAAGAGTTTAAATTTCATTTTGGTCGGGCGAAAAAAGTTTGTAGGTTCTTTTTAAATGCGTATTGGCACAGTTATTACTAAATATTAAATAAGGTCATATTCTACAAGATAATTGTATCGGTGTCATTTTTGTGTGTTTACTGGCAATTTTACAGTGACTTTTTGCAGGAGTGGTGTGACAACGAGGTTGGGCAATAGCAGACGTGCTCACAACACGCGAGTTTTGGTTTTGAGGCCTCGTCAGCGCAAGCCTGCAATTGTGTGCGTTGTTGAAATAATGGCGGTAACACTGTTCTTATTATCTCTGCGAATCACCGTTTTGTGCGCGAAAATGAATGCAACCGCTGCTGAGCATCCACCAGAAGAGATAACAATAATATTGTAAATATGCATCTTTTTCGATTTAAATAACTTCAGTTTTGACCCCATGAAAGTGTGCGTCCCATATTCCCAAACGTCTCATTTTTAACTTTGTAACGTTTAAAAGGCCGGTGTATATGTTAGGAAACGCGCGAATGTTTAGGAAGATGGAAAGAGTTAGGAATGTCGGATGCGCAAAGTCGAGTATAATAGTTCTGTGTTTACTTTTATGCGGATAGATGAAAACCGCGAAATAACGCTAATTAAAACGCAAAAATATTTATTTTGGCACAAACCATTTGTGACCCGAGAACAGGATTGCTATAATGGCGATGAGTGCTTTAAAGTACTTGCCAGCCAATGTTGCAACTACATCGTTGCATCACTGGAAATATCAAATGAAAATCACGTTATCCGGAATGTACCGCCTCAATTGTCACTTGCGCAGTGGACTACGTCAATTCCAGGTCGATCTTAAAGTATAAAAGAGCCACACTCACAAAGGCTAACAAACACACAGTTACCATGTTGTCTGCCCTGCACCTCGCCGTAACCGCTGGTTGTACTATAGTGTACGGTGGTAACCGCACGACCGCACGGCGTCCATTTGCAGTCCATGGCCCCATCAGCCCCGTCGCGGTCTCGCGCTTACGCAGACGTTTGCCGAATTTTCGCCGAACCTTTGTGCCAAACTTTGCCGATTCTAAAGTTCGGCAGATTCGGACCATTACTAGTATCGTGGGACTCGCGGTCTGGACGGCGATGGCAGCGGACAACGGGCGTGGGACATCTACTTCAGAACTGTCGTTCGCGGTACCAGTGAATCTGTCTTGCTTTGAAAGAGAAATTTTGGACCGATCGAAAGGATTGGGATTCATTCCATACAAAACGCCCGACCACGCCGTCGCCCCCTCTCGCGGCTGAAGACATCGCTCGCGCAAACGTCAAGCACGAAGTGCAAACTTCGATTTGAATATGCAAGCGTACGACTTCTTTGCTAGGTCTGAATGTGGCCAATGCCTGGTGCTGCCCAACTTCGAGCCTAGGGAGTGCCTTTACTGGAGGGAAAGCGGGAGCAAATTTTCCGAAATAGATTCGACCGGCTGCATTACTAAGAACGACAGAGTTCTCACAGTAGGTCAGTAGAAAGACGTCCGCTTCATACGCAGCGGACCCAGGACCAAGCCAATGTGTGGGCGTACTGTTTTTTTTTTTTTTTTATTTCATATATTTTGCGATACTTGCACTTTTTTTTTACAATTATCACTTTAAAAAAAAAAAAAAACAATGTTGTGAACTAAACGTCGCTGAACTAAATAGTATGTCCATCATGACATAGAATATCCGAGACTTTGGTAAAAGCTGGGAAACTTGGTCAAAAAAAAGACAGGGGAAAAGAATAGTATGGGACTCCCTTTTTGACACCTGCGAACTCAATGTAGTCACCTTCTACAAAATGCAAGGAGCATATAAATCGGGTAGCATCCGCTTTCCGAGGTGCCCGTAACTGTTCTGCAGGAATTGCAGCCAGCCATTGGTCCCGATCCCGTTCATTTTTCGGAAACATGGAAACACACTGCCGCACAATGCCCCTTTCGGATGCAGGACCTGTGAGGCAGCTATTCACATAGTTTTTGCGGACTCTAACCAAAGTTTTATTTAAAAAGCAAGGCCAAACGCCCGGGCAACCTTTCACACCGCGCCTAACCGCGCCCCCCCCCCCCCCCCCCCCCCCCCCCCGCGCCCTCCGGGTTAAGCCTCAGCAAGGCCAAACACCTGGGTAACCTTCCTTACCGCGCTCCCACCTACAGTCACCCGTTACCAAGGGACCGAGCGGGTCCCGAAACGTCGGGTTTATGTGTTTTTAAATAAAACTTTGGTTAGAGTCCGGAAAAACTATGTCAATTTCTCCCTAACCAGACAGACCTCTGTCAAAAATGTTTACGTTTAAAGCAGCTATTCACGAAACATCTTGGGGGCATTCTTTTCGGAGCCGGTCACGGGCATTCACAACTCTTCAATGTACAAAACAACTCAGCTCTCAGCAACGGTAATCTTTTTTTTCGAAACTAATCCTCTGGGTTTTCTAGAGAATTAGTAGGCCACTTAACTATGCTTCGTTTCCTGGGTACTTTTCTTTTTTGTACACTGGAGACTACATCCGGGTATTAAAAATGACCTTATCCAGCCTATTGTGAGTAATGTATTTAAAAAGCGGCTCTTTTTATTTTTATTTTTTTCACGAGAGGGATTGGGTGAGTTGAGGCTGGTTGAGGTCACTCACTCAGCTCTAAGCAAAAACGGTCAAGACTTTCTTCTTTTCTCTTTTTTGGAACAACTGAGCGCGAGCCCGGCCCAAGGATTATGCTACCGCGTAATACAAAAAGTTGAATGAAAAGTAACGTGGAAAGTAATCGATTGCTTAAGAGTAATTTTTCGGTTACTTTTTTGAGGCTGTCCTACAATTTAAGAAGTTATGACTATTTCTGCTTTTGTTTTGAGCAGAAGTCGCTATGTAAACTTCTTTGCCACGTATTCCATGCGGTAGGAGCTAAGTGTTAGTTGCTGACGAGCATTTGCTTGTCAGCAACTGTCAAGTCACACTTAATAGAAGCGTCCGTATCGGCAAGCTGAATGTAGCTACAGACCAACTCAACTCATGACGTCACACCACTGCGGTGACGCTGCTGTCGGTACTGCGCATGTGCAAACGCTTCACACCTCCTGAATTTGGTTTCTGCGCACGCGCAGTGCCCAGCAAAGCGGGCTTGTTTGTAAAGAATGTATTGGTGTATACTTTTTTTACAGCTGAAGTCCAGACCCAGTCGACGCTAAAAGCGCGAGTATGAAGCCCTGAGCAGTGCTTGCACTGCACAAGTACGCTTGCTTTGTAAAGACACTGAAAGCCCGGAGCTCGGTCTTGTAGCTTTTGCTACGCTTACACTTAAAGTGAAATGGAGTAAAACAAGTATGCGGCGCTTTGCAACACAACTGTGCGAGCGTGCCCAGCTAAGTAGACAGCACGTCATTTACTTTTGTGAATGCAAAACTTTTTTCTACAGCGGCCTCCTCAGATCTGAGAAAACAAGAATCAGAGAGGCTGTGAGTAGCCCTGACGCACGCCGCGCAAGCTGTATTGTTAAGTTCCAGGCTTGGTTTTGGACATTTAAAAGTTTTTCTAGTATAAAAAAACAACTGTGAAAGGCTGTTATTCATTGGAAAGACCACTCGCAAAAACGTCATACACGTTTCTTTAATAAATAAACGGTTTTAAATCGTCACAGATGCGAACTAACATAGCCACTCCTTGCTTTGACATAGCTCGTCGTCTGCTCGCATCCTACCAGCTCCGCCAGAGGAAGGCGCCCGCGAGGTGGCGCCAGCAATGCATCTCGTCACCAATAGATTTTCGTTTCAAAACTGACTATTCCATAGAGTACCGTGAAAATCCATCGAGATGCTGTGCTTCAAAACATATGCATTCTATAGATACACTGCAGTTACCATAGCAGCCGTTCCCAAAATGGTGGGGCGTCCAACAACGAGGGGGGGGGGGGGGGGGGGGTAGGTAAAGTTGCTGGGGGAGGAAGCAGCGTCTATGGGCAGTTCCGCCACACTGCGCTGTCTCCTCGGGCCAGGCACGTAGCCAGAACCTTGGAAAAACTACACAAAAACGAAACGGGACGGTAATTGTTTACAATACAAGGATCGCCTGATTTATGAATCGGAACAACTACGGCGCTTTTCCAGATAGAGGGAAATATTCCTCAACGAAGTGATAAATTAAATATGTGTAATAAGACAGGAGACAAAAACTCCGCACACCCTTTCACAATAAAACTGGGAATGCCATCTGTACCACAAGACAGCTTAGGTTTCATTTTAAAAATGCTGTCCTCAATTTCAAGTTTGTTAAGTAGGGTAAAAGAAAAAAAATCTAATGTGCCTTGCGCCATAGAGATTGCATAAAAGGGGAAGAGGGCTGTTTGAAATTTCTCTATTACACCCTTCACCACTCTACCTAGCGCGGTCACGCGGTAGGTTGATGGATGGGTATGACGTATATTTTTAATTTGTGCTTGCAGGCCGGGGTTTTCCCGCAGAGAATGCAAATCGCAAGGGTAACGGTTTTGTACAAAAAGGGTGACAAAAACGATTTCGGGAATCATAGGCCTATTTCAATTTTATCTGTTTTTTCGAAGGGTTTTGAAAAACTTTTGTTGTCCCGTATGGTAACATTTGAGGACAAAAATAATATAATTACTTCATCGCAATACGGATTTCGTAAAGGCCGGTCTACAGAGCTGGCCCTTCTGGAACAAAAGGAATGCATTTTGCGTAGCTTTGAGGAAAAACAGATGACTCTTGATATTTTCGTTGATTTTACGAAAGCCTTTGATTATTTAAACCATGACTTGATGATAAAAAAACTTGAAAGGTACGGATTTCGCGGACCAGCGTCAGCTATCATTTCATCATATCTTGCTCATCGTAAACAATATGTTCATATCAACGGGTACTCTTCAGATATCCAACCTATCTTATCTGGCGTTCCACAAGGCAGTATTTTAGGCCCTTTTTTGTTCAATTTATACATTAATGACATCGTGAACGTAGATAAAAATGCCAAATATATCATCTATGCTGACGATACAAGTTTGTTTTTCACAGGTGTTTGCTGTGATGACTTAGCACATAAGGCGAATCAAACTCTGCAGAAGTTTAGTAGTTGGAGCCAAGCTAACGCTTTAAAGATCAACGTGAACAAGACTAAGGCTATTTTGTTTAAACCGAAAAATAAAAATGCAGCTATTACAAGAGATATCGTTTTAAATTCAAGAAAAATAGAAGTTTTGACCAGTTTTAAAACTCTTGGAGTTGTTTTCACGCAACATATGACTTGGGATGAAAATGTAAACCATATCTTGATAAAACTGTCACATGTGATTGGCATAATGTATCGCCACCGCTCTATTTTTCCAAAAAATGCTAAATTGTTAATCTTTAACTCGTTATATCTTTCACATATACATTACTGTCACCTCGTCTGGGGAAATACTACAATGGCAAATTTGAACAAGATACTTATGCTACAAAAAAAGATGCTGCGAATAATATGTAATGTTTCATACGATTACCCCAGTAAACCTCTGTTCACTAAGTTACATTTAATGCATATTTACAATATCTATAAATATCGGTTATGTCTAAGTTATAGGTCTGAAATCAAAAATAATGCTATCAATCTTAGTGAACTTGCGTCCTTATCGCTGAAATTGACAACATATCCCACTCGTAGCCTAGACAACTGGAAAGTCCCACGTTGCAGAACAACCTATGGTGAGCAAATGCTATCCAACGTTCTTCCGACCCTTAATACTCGTCATATTGATCCTTTAACATCAACAGTAAAATATATCAGAGAATTTTTCTTTCTTGTAGAGTGAATTGCATAGCAAGTGAATATTCCACTGAATGTCCTCATTTATATGTTACATTTATATTCGTTTCGAATGAATTTAGTGGATGAGTATAGTATTACATACTGGTGCTATATATCTTGAATCTTGATTGTCTTGAATATCTTGAACCCTTAAATTTGCACATAAACCGTTTGTTTAGCAGTGCTAATTTATCTGCTACATTGGAATGTTGTACATTGATTTACTAACCTGCGTTTTTTGTGTGTGTGTTTTTTTTTTTCGTTTTGTTTACAAAGTGATGCATATCTTTTGTGACCTGCCGCTGTTGCCAATTGGGGAGGGGGCTCAGGACTCGTCAAGCTGCACAAATGCAGCTTTTTTCCTCCGTCCCCTTCCATCATGTACTTGTGCTTGATGGAAAAATAAACATTATTATTATTATTATTAGTATGAAATGAATACAAGCTTCCCAGCGACTACCTCCAGTAGGTTATTGATTTTAAGGTATCGAAATTTATCGAAGAAACACTTGTGTGCCACTTTTGTGGTAGGACAAATTAGTATTGACAGTAGTAATAGCACCAACACCAAATACAAATGAAGAAAATAATAATTAATACAATCGCGTTTTTTTTTTCTCCAGCGTACGTTTACACAGGGGTATTATTTATTCATTTTTAATAAGAAACACTGCGAAATTAAACTCCGAATATCGGAGAATTTGTAATCAAACAAAAATAGGCTCCGATAAACTCCGAATTTTCGGCAAAAAATGAACTCCGAAAAACACCCTCCGAATTTGACGAAAAATAAACTCCGAAAACATGGAACCCTAGTCATAAACGAACATTTCTCATAAGTAGTACGTACATTTGACCTCGCTAATACCGCCAAACCTTCGCTCTAGTGGAATGCAGCTCCAGGGTTTACCACATAGATGGCGCCAACGTATCAGTGTGTCCTCCCGTTGTAAGAGATTTTAAGACGTTTTAAGGCGCTCGGTTCAAGGAGTCGCAAGTGTGTGAACGGCGACTAAGCCCTAAACATGGTCGGTGAATACCGGGTGCTTACTTAGCTATGATTACCACCTGCCACGTGATCACTTTAATCGATGAAGTAGTTAGTCAGCGGTTAAACAGGCGCGCTCGTCACGTCTGGTGAATAGGGCTGATGGAGAATAATGGCGTCTGCTACGGGGAACGGGCCATATTCTCGTATTGAAAATGTTCTAAGATCGTTTATCACATGTACGGTTCCATGTTTTCAATATATATATACCGTAAAAGCCAGAAAATTAACCCTCGAGCCGGATTTATCAAAATCAGGGGAAACTGAAAAAAACAAAACAAATTGGGGCTGTTTTTTATTAAGAAAAAGTAAGCTTCAAGACAAGAAACCTTTAACTCCAGCTTTACTTTTTGTTACCCGGAACGTTACTCGAAAAAAGTAATCGATTACAATTAAAATTACTCCTTGATAAAAAGCATTCAATTAGAGACTACTACGTTACTTTAGAAGAAAAGTAATGGACGGTTATGTGAAAAAGTCATCGGTACTTTTCCGATTATTTCCGGTTTTCAAAACAACAGATATTTCTCCCGATTTGCAAATGGGTATTTTGTACTGTTTATTATAAAATTAGAATCACAGCGCTAGAAACTACTTATATTGTAAATCCACCAATTAAAAAAAAAGACTATAACCTCCTGTCGGAGACACCGTTTGAGAAGTCCTTGATGGGAAAGTTGTACAAAAAAAGGGCGTCGTTAGTTACGGGGAGAAAAAAATATATAATTGTAGAACTTTCAAAAGTAGCCAGATTACACTTGCGATTACTTACTAATAAACGGAAGCAAACGATTACAAAATTACTTAAAAAAAGTAATTAATTACAAGTAATTTGATTACTTGTAACCAGACATGTACAAATTATTCAAAAAAGGTAGTTAAGCTAAGTTATTGAGTATCGACGCCAAAAGTAACTGGAGTAGAGTAGGAATTACGCACTTGTAATAGTAATTGAGTAAACTACTAACTACTGTCAAAAAGTAGCGAGTTACTTTTGAAGTTACTTTCTAAGTTACTTTTTATATTTTTGTGGTAACAAAATGAACAGCAGTTTTGATCCGTGAGAAACCCTGCGAGCCTAAAATAAATGATCATTTCGTGGCTTGCGTTTTCACCAAAATAGTTTATTCGCTCGCAGAAGCAATTTACTTTAAAGGTTCTTATCGGAGAGTTTCCCCCTTTTCTTCCTAAAGACGTCCCCATCCAAGCTAAAAAGACGTTCCACCGTGGCGCTGGATGGAAAGGCAGCGTTGTATTTCAGAAACAGGCTGTGCAGGGTTGACTAAGCGAGTGTCAGCATTTTTGGTGTCCATGACGAAACATGTGAGGTTTGCCTCGGCTAGAGGGACTTTTATAACAAACTCTCCCTCCTTTTTTTCTCTTTTTCTTTATTCCCACGACGTACGGAGAGTACGCTGAGCGAGTGCACCTGACCGTCAAGGGATCGAGTCTCGCGCCACGACGATGGGATCACCCGGACGACTGCGCGTCTCGTTGCAGTGCTAGTGCTAGGCTACTGAGAAAAAAAAATGTTTTGGGTTAACAGAAGATGAAACGAAGTATACTTCGCCGCTGACTGCGGGTCCAGCAAAAGGATCTCCCAAGAGTGACTCGCAAACCTCGCCGGCAGCTACGGTATCCTGACGCGCCTGACACGTCTGACAAGTAAAACGTTTTCAACAAAGAGGAGGTCTCCCTGGCGCGGAAGGTCGGAAGGATGCTAAGAATTACGTGAACAAGCATCGTCGCTCCTACAGTTGCAGCTGGAAGCGGGAATGTGCTCCCATCAACGGATTATCCGTGTCTGAGTGTGTGCGCGGGGGAGTCCGGCTTTGCAAGGGAGTATGCGCTCACGACGCGGCGACCTTTTGAACAGGCGCCCAGCTGCGAGGTCATTCTAGTGGCACCTCCCGTGGAACCCACCGCTTCAGTCAGAACCAGTCTTGTACAGGTTACTAAAAAAAGTAATCGATTTCAATTACTATTACTCTTGGCTAAAAAGTATTCGAATAGATTACTTGATTACTCGACAGCAAAAGTAATTGGACATTACTTTCAAAAGTAACCGTTACTTTTCCGATTACTTTATTGTGTGAAGACTTACATCTTTAGCGCTCATAACAATGAACTTCCAACCTATATTTCACATTTTCACAAGTATTGAAGAAAAAAAAAACGGGTTCCCTCTTCGTGGTTCTTGCACCTTCACAATGCGTGCGGACACATGCATAGAATTCGTTTGAAGGAGTTTAATTATTTGGGCGCTCGACAGTCGAGTGGGTGGGGGAGGGGGAGGGGGAGGGAGCGGAGGGGGTTCTAGATCTTGTTAAGCTTAAGCAAGGGTTGTCGCTCAAAGTTCGCGTTGCTCATTTTATTATTCACATGTGGATTAACTCGCATGTTATACAAAAGAGCAGCAGCTCCAGGATTTGAAACAGATCATGGTACCCATTAGCGGAAGATATCGCCCCGACCACTTCTCAACTCGAAACCTTGCTTGTCACAAAGACCCCGTAGGGGAAATAGGGAAATATTTGAACTGGCTTTGTTATATTTTGCATCCGCTTTAGACAAGCTTCGGTTCTGGTTATCTTACGGGCTGCGAGTAGGTACCGTAAGCAGGATTTTTTTTTTTTTTTTTTTAGTTCTCTGTTTGTGTGCGTGAGGGGGCTAGTTTGAACGAAGGACTTAAAAAGCTATATTGTGCTCCCTCAAACTTCGCCCTAATGGCCTTTGTCTCGCACTGCGGCTTCCCTAGGGCTTCCCACTCCCAGTCCCAGCTCGAAAAAAAAAAACGGACATTCCACAGAAACTGTGCATACAAAGGGGTCTACCTCGTTTCCTACAGCTCCGCAAAAATCTTTCTTTTTTCCGTTCAAAAAAAGAAGCAAATTTTATTTTTGTCATTTCAGAAAAAAAAGGTGTGTGGAATGGGGGGGGGGGGGGGGGGGGGGGCGTGGAAAATTAGTAACGGTTAGAAGCAATTTTTAGTACTTCAAAAAGTAATCAGATTACTGTCGTGATTACTGCCTAATAAAAGTATTCAACTGATTACAAAATTACTCCAAAAAGTAATCGATTACAAGCAATTTGATTCCTTGTAATGCGTACGGTACAAGTCTGGTCAGAAATCACTAAAGACAGACAGCATGAAAACAACCCCAACCCTCGGAGTGTCCCTGTCTTTCATGGTTGCAGCTGGAGGCGCGGCGCCTGCGTGCACTGCCGGATTAGGTCAATACCCGAACAAGGCTTGTTAAGCATCTCTGTCTGCGTTCGTGCACTAGATTTCGAAAGTAGTTAGTAATTTGAGTTGAAGTTACCTGGAAAACGTAGTTAAATTGAACTACTAATTACCCAAATAAAGTTGTAATTGAAAGTTACCAAGTTACTCGGAAAAGTAGTCTAACTACAGTAGTTTGAGTAGAGTAGTTGAGCTACGTCCCAGTCAGCAAGTTGTAACGAGTATACCGTGCAAGTCTGTCCGGAACACAGCCCGCACTGAATTGTTCACGAGGCGGCTTGTTTCTTGAGGAACCAGACCGCTAATCTCGTTTCATTCCCTTATCGGTACCGGGACGATTTCCGAGTATACGGGCCTTCACCCCGATTTCTTGGTAGGACACCAAACATTTACACAGATAAAAACACCAAAACCGTTAGAAAAAATAAACCACCGATAAACAGCCCCTAATTGGAAGAAAAATAAACCCCGAAAACACGATACTTATACCTCTAAGTCTTAACTTTTTTAATCTGATGACACCTAGCTGCAAAACTATGGTGACTGCATGCAGTCTGGACCGCTATAGCGCCATATTTAGGCGGATACACAAAGTATTGAGCATTGCGTAGTTTAGTTCTGTGGTGCATACCCGGAACATTGGAGGTTTTATCAGATCGTTTGTTACCAAGTTAGGTTCAAAAAGTCATGACGTGTCAGAGCGAAGCTGCTTGAGCTCGTTTTGTTTTTGTAAGTTGCTGTTGTTGCTAAAAACATCTTTATTAAGTCTAATAAAGGCAAGGTAAGAGAGAAAGAGAAAACGATGGGTGACTGTCCACATTCCGGGGCTCCACCGGCCTTGGAGGCTATCGCTGCTCTCGTTGCCGGCAGTTGCTGCACCATTTCGATCGTCAGACTTTTTTTAAAATTTATTTAATAAGTACAACGCTACCATCACTTCGAAAAAAAAAAAAAAACGTGCGAGGAGGAAATGTTCGTTTTTGTCATTTCTTTTATTTCCTTGATTACTTTCTTTGGGACTTTGAGGTTTCATTCTAAGATGTCCACTCACTCGATTATGATACTTATCAAGCGGGAGATTCGAAAGTATGCATTAGCAGTTAAAAACGGTGCCCAAATAATTCCTTCAGATGAGCGCCGTCGGCCGCGACGGACGTTAGGGCACGAATACGGCGTGATAATGACTTAATTAGAGAGCTGATTGTCTACTATTCACTCTTTTTTTTAAGTATTCTTCCTACCCAGTACATTCTAATAAACCGTAAAACATCATCATAGCCCTCCAATTGGAGATTTGTATAGCACGTCTTCAGAATAGCGCATTACTGAAAGTTCAACTGCCGAGGGCTCAATTAAGACACCGAAATTAAGACGCACAAAAGCGAAACAATGCTATGCCAGCAAGAGGCTGCGGGGGTCGCGGTGCTTTGGGCGCTGCAAGAAAGTAGTTGGGTGGCTAGGTGGGCCCGGTGGTGCACAGCAGAAGCAACGCGCTAAATGACAAGGACGAAAGAAGGACCAATAACAAGGTGCAGATGAGGCAAACTCTGTCACTCGAGCGCGCGACAAAAAGTTGGTCTCGTCTTCGCTTTTTTCTTCGTATATCTCTTTTGGCGCGTTTAGTTACTCTAGTCGCTTTTTTTTTCTTCTTAATTTTGGAATGACGGGTTGTAGAGAGCTAGAATTCGTCTCTTAATAAGGAAGAGTTCTGTTTCCTAAAATTTAAGAAGTTCAACGTACTTGGACCGCAGGCTACAACCACTTGATTGAAATGCGCGGGTTAAGACGAATGTTGAAAATTCTAATTAGTAAAGCTTAAGTAATTATTTCACTCGTTATCACGTTTCACTCGTGCCCCGTTCACTATAATTTCTAACGTCCGAAGGAATCTTATTCTTTATCCAAGTGCCTTTTTCTTAAATTAGTTTCAACCAAGAGGAAACAAAACAAAAACACTCTGTAAATGCTTACATGCTCTTATGATCATCATCTTCGGCGGCATAAAAGGACGTTATAGTTTCCTCCTCCTCGCTATAGTCTGTAGACACCGTATTGGAATTCCTGGAAGATAGAGAATACCAAGTTCAGAGATCTGACGGCACTGTACATAGTTCCGTTCGTCCTTCGATGTGTAAGAGGTCAAACAAATAGGACGAAATGTGTTGTTGGGCTCGCTCATCTGCGCTGTTCGTATGGCTATCTGAAACATGCGGCACAGCGCCCACAAGCAATGACGAATTTGAAAGGGTTGGTGTGATTGTTGGCTGACGCATCAAATTAGGCAGAATTGCTGCATGGGGCTGGTATCTTCATTTAACCTAATAAAGGCCGTAAATATCAGTCAAGTCAGCAGTTCGCTACTTATCGTCGCGATAAGACGGAAATTGCAACTGCACTCCTGTAGCTTCTATTAATTTTTAAAAAGACGTTTCACTCGCGTGATTTGTTGCCTCGCATCGTCGTCATTTGATCCTTGGCAGGTGCAGGGGCGAGCTCCCATGGCGTTAAAGGATAACTCCGGTCAAAAGTTGAACCAGAGTAAACGACTGATATCGATTTACGAAACCTAAATACAAGCAGTGCCAAAATATTACACTAATGGAAAACATCGATTCACTCTAAAATATTTATAAAAAATGCTACCACCAGCTTCTCAGCCGGCATGCAGCGGGCAGGCAGTTTGCCAGTCAACTTTGAGCCCTATGTCATCGGTTTCAAGGAGGATTCTTGTTCGTACTGCCAATTCTTTCGCATTATTGTTTTTCTGTTGCGTAATCAGCCGTCCCAACGGACTATTTCTGCTCGTTGTGTTATGCTTTAGTGGCCGTTCGTAAGTGCTCTTCGGCGATTTCGCACGAAGATTGACTCCCTGCTCGCTCAAGCGCGTCGTGGTGCTTAAAGGCTGGACTCCATGGGACGAATATGCTGCGAAAAATCGACGAATTTCGCCCGGTGGCTTTTGCTCTGCGCACGGCATAAGCACTGTGGGTGCTACGTCGCGCGCAAAGCGAGCGTGCCGTCGGGCGGCGTTCGTCAGTTATTTGTCGCACAATTCGCTCTATGGAGTTCAGCCTTAAAGAGGCCATAAAACGAATTTTGGGCTGGGATAAATTATTTTAACTTGGGACTTCACTAATTGCATATCGTTTAGTTGGCCAAGCGAAAGAAGGTAGAAAGTTAAAAGCCAGCTTTTCGATACGAACATTTGAAAATATAGCGGACTATTTTGTACCTTCTTTCCTTCGAAAGCTCTCCGCCTTTTCACTATGATACATCCGCGCGGTTCCCAGAGCGCGTCAGCGGTGCCAACCTGACGTCAGCCGAGCCCAGCTCACGCATTGGGCACGAGAACTCCGTCACTCGGACGTATGCGCTCGTCAACAATAAATCCGTCGACGAATATTCGGATTCGCGTTCGTGGCCAATGAGTGCCCTGACGGAACTTATCGTCACTGGGGAATGACAAGTCCTATGGTGTGCATAAAACGCACGGTGGAAGCTAAGAGTCATCGCACCGGTGCCGAAGAATGTCACGACCAGTGGCGTACCAACTTGTTTCTGAGTGGGGGGTCAAACCAGACCCCCCCCTTCCCCTTCCCTTCCCCCCCCCCCCCCTCCCCCCAGGGCCGGGGGTGGTGCCCTTGGTATCCCTGTGGCGCCGCCGGCTAGTGTTTGCCCTGCCCAGAGGTGGCCGTTTCAGGGGGGGGGGGGGGGGGGGGGAGGGGGGGGTGCAAAACAGTTTTTGCCCCCACTCTGTGAACTGGGGGGGCAGGTGCCCCCCTTGCCCCCCCCCGTCCCCCCCCCCCCCCCCACCCCGGTTGGTACGCCCATGGTCACGACGACGTGATTTTAGAATTCGCATTTGAGTTGAGGATTAAAGCTAAGGAGGAAGAAGTAGGAAAATCTTTTCATGACTCTTTAAAGGTGGCATTCACTGGCGGCCATAAACTAGTCCGTTCCTGCTCAGCGCCAGGTTACGATTAGCTCCCACAACGCTTCTGCAAGTCAATAGCACGCCACCAAAATCGTAGTTCTTCTAAGAAGTGGGGGGCTCGTTCTGAGCCTGCATTTATCGTGGCCGGCTTGCTTTTCGGCCGGCAAATTTATAAATGCGCATTAACATTTGCTACAAATGTTTGATATCTGCAAAGCAAAGCAGTAAAACAGCCGCAGCATCTTACCTCTGATCGGAACTGCTCTTGCGAATAGGCCAGTCGTGCGTTTTGTGGTACCGCAATACGAACTTAGCGTCACACGATAGCCATGCAGCAGATCACAATGGTTGCCATCATGTTCTGGCCGGTCGTTTCAGTTTCGCCGTAGGCCCGCGAAACACAACTCTGAGATGGGATATGTACAAAACTACACAGGGCATCGAAAAAAAAAAATCCGACACCTTGTAATCTCGGTGCACTTACTTCTCTAAAAACCGCCGTAACCCTAAAATCGAGGAAATATACGGGAGTCAGTGGCGTCACTAGGGGTTGGAGGGGGGGGGGGGGGGGGTACCACCGCCCCGGGTGCCGTTGACCCTAGTGACGCCAGTGACCTGAGTTACCCTTTAAGACTGCACCATAGAACTGAACGATAGCAGGAGTTACGTCGCACACTACCACCAACTAAAACGAATGTCTCCATTTGCTTGGCTAGGCCCCGTTTCTGTTCCTCAACGCCTAGTTCTAACACGTGCAGATCTTTTGAACAAGCAGCAGGTATATTAGAGCGCCCTCAGTATGCCATGATCCCTTTTGCACTGCAACTATCCCCACACCAGAAAGAGTAAACAGCCGATAAGTGTACGTCCCCAAGGGCGATGCGAGGGCGAAGACGGCTACTCACAGTGTACTCATTCGGAACGGAAGGCGGCGGAGCGCAAATACAGAGAATCTGGCTCGATGCACGCCGACCGAAACAGAAGCACGAGCGCGTTACGCAGCATCATGCCCCCAACATATATTGCTCGCGCACGGCTGCGAAGGTGCTGCGAAGCGGGTTCATTCGAAGACGAAGTCGCAGGGTCAGAACCTGACGCATACTTAAACCCTGCGGTAGGAAAGATGAGCACACGCGATAACGCAGGCGGAATTGTACGTGTCGATCTTTCCTGGAGTCCTTTACATTGGGATGAGGGAGGGCGGGGTGGGGGGGGGGGGGGGGGGCGCACTATTTTTAACGTGAAACGTTCTTTGGCTAGTTGTTCAGCATTCGCACCTTTCACGGTCCATAGGGGGCGTACTACTTCCTATGAAAATGGCTGTCATCTCGATGTAGAGAATATAAAGTGTTTCATAATCCGTGAGAATGAACGCCATGATTCGTTAAAACGGCTATAAGACGCTCAAAAAAAAATTATGCGTAGAGCGTCAATAGACCTATTGCTAAATTACCCAAGCATCAAGGGGAATGCAGGAATTGGGGTTCTACGCGCCACACGCAAACGCCTCCCCCGTATAAAATATTCGAAGAAAATAACCCAAATAAAGCGTTGACGATCGCGCCTGCCAGATGCAATTTGATTTAGGCGTCTGCTTCAGAAAAGTTACCACTGCTGAGGCCAGCACGTGCGGCGCGTGGAACACCAATCCCTGCATTATTCTTTATGCTTGGGTAATTTTGCAATAGGTTTACTAACAAACCCGCATATGCTAACACAAATGCCATCGTTTGTTAAAAAAAAAAAAAACGGGCACGGAGAGCCGAATTTGTGTCACATGTCTAGACACCTAAAACGATAAGTAAACAGTGCCGCTGTTGTGTCTCGCAGGGGAAAAGAAACGCAGGAGCATGGTCTGACTCCCGGCATGAGTCAACTTCGTCATCCTGTTTTGAAGGGAAGAGAGGCGGGTTTAACGAAGGAAAGGAAGAAAAATGGTATGGATTATATTATAACTATGATAAGCACCGTATTTTCCCTACAGTCCACATGGAAAAATTTCGGATGAAAAGAACAAAGTATTAACTTGCATAGTCTGCACCCGGGGCATGGACCGCCCTTAACAAATTATCATACAAAACAAACCTTGAAACTGCCTGCTTCATTATCTTACCAAGAAGCTTGTATCAATATACATATATAGGGGGATCGGTGGCCAAGTGGGCTAGCGCAAACCAGCTCAGAGCACGTGGAGAGAAAGTTCGCTCTTCAGAACCCAAGGATCCCGTGATCAATTCCCCACCCCTGCCCTTTTCGATCCGGATGAGCATCATGCTGGTGTGCGGTCGTATGTCAACTGCGTGGTGCACGTCACAGACCCCAGACTAGTGGTTGTGCTGCACTGTCTAAATTTCTCATCTACAGCTGAGACACCACACGCCCATTGAGGCTGACTAACTTCCGGCTGTAAAGACATACACACATCATCTGAAAAGTAATCGAAAATATGCAGATTAATGAACCGTATTTGACCGAATAAACCAAAGTATAGGATCCGCAAAACTTTTGTCTTTAGGCGGTTTCGTAAACTCTGATTAATTCGATCAAGTACGGTCCATTCGTCTACATACTTTCGATTATATCCTCTTTCTAGACCGCGTACCATGATGAAAATGGGTGACATGAAAAGTATGTGTACTGTAATAGAACCTACCTAGGAAGTTTATTGCAACGTTTTACATACATACCCCCCCCCCCCCCCCCCCTCCGAAAAAAAAATTACAAGATTTTTGGTTTGTTTCTTTACCGCAAAAATAAACTACGCATTGCCGAACGCTCATTCTCATCCCAACTGTAGCGCTAGAGGTTCGAAGCAGATGCCAAATTTTCCGCACTAGCCGTAACTTAATTTAAAAGTTATGTGATTTTTTTTTTTCAATTTTCAATAGGAAAATAGCAGCCGACAGACCCCTCGAATACATAGCAAAGCCATCTATACTGGGAGAGTGTGGCATTCTTTCGAGGATGCCGACAGTCTAGCAACCACGACCCGAGATCTGGCAACCAAATATTTCCCCCACCATAGTGTGTTACTAATTCATGACCTACTCTGGATTAGCCACCCCATGTCCGCATGGACGTGTCTTTCCACGCAATTCATCAAACTTCTTTATCCGCAACGAACTCCAAAATATTACCGTCTTTCATTCCCGTTTTTCGTCTATGGACCCTTTTGCTGTTTACAAACATGGACTGCCGCTTGCGACCCAAGTGACTTCCGGTTGCTTCGTCTTTACAAGCCTGTTGTGCTTGCTTACGTCACCAGTGCTAGAAAGCATAAATGCTACACGGACAACAAAGTTGGAGATTTAACGAGGGCCTTCGGCTGTACAATTTAACGTCTTGGAGGAGGAAAGCTTGTTTATAAAAATATTCGAAAACATTTCACAGATCTGTAGTTTCTTCGTTCTTTTGGCGTTTACCGACATTTCAAGCAGCGGTGTCAAGTTGGGCTTGGTTCATTCTTTTTATGAATCGGAAGTTCTCTGGGACGTCAAAGGACTCCCCTGGCAAACGGCACCGCCTGGTGGCGTTTATCATGGGACGTTTGACATCGGCCTTTGTTCTAAATTGCTTGAGCCTTTCTGATTGAGAAACCATGATTTTGTTTGAAAACAAACAGAAAAAAAACTTATTTGTAAGTTTTGTTATTGGAGATTGCTAACAAGCGTGCGATTCTTTTTTTTTTTCTAACGCAGTGACAAATTACAGGCGTAATAGAATACCGATGTACGAGAAATGTTTCCATACCTTGTAACCGCGAATTTAAGTGGGCTGGCTCAGAATGAAGTTGCGAAACGAAAACGAATATTCATATTGCGTTATCGCGAGGTCGGCTTATTTTAGATAGATTTAGAGGGCCACAAGCTCCACCCATGTGCCGAAATCTGCATGTATGGCTCTGATTCAGAGAGCTCTTGCCGCCAGTTACCGAAAACGGGCAAATATTGATCCCCTTTTCCCGTTAAAAATTTCGCAAAATCACTTTTAAGTTTTGAAGTAGATAGCGATACCTTTGACGGATGACCGTATTTTTGGAAAATAAGTGCACAATTAAAGCGCGAAACACATGTACGCCGAAACCGTCCGATCCGACGTCCGATCCGACGTCCGATCGCTGCTCCGGCTCATGTCCGAAACACATGCTTCCGACCGAGCTTGCGCCGCGTCGTTCCGACGGTTCCGATCGACTCCGCCCAGTTCCGTGACCAGTGCGTGTTGCCTGACTTCCTACGATCGCCCTTCTACTTTTCTTGGCAAAGCAGTGGAAGGTACAGGCACGCGTTCCCTCTCCCATTTTAGGCGCTGAATAAAGCTCTGGGCGGGCTCTCCTCCTCTCCCCGGAAATGCCGAGCACGGCCCCTGACGAGAGACGTTCGGCGCGGTTTTATTCGTTCACCGTGTCCACGATCTCGGCTATTGCCTCGGTGAAAGCGAATTATTGGAGAGAGCACGGCCCCTGACGAGAGACGTTCGGCGCGGTTTTATTCGTTCACCGTGTCCACTCCCAACTCGCGGATCCTTGCTCCTGAATAGCCCGCTCCCCAAAACGTGACGTCCTCATTACGTTCCCGCTACCTGCGTCGTCATTGGCTGCGGCCATCCGACCACCGCAACCACCTCTGGTCAGTCGATCGTATGCCGCAACGCCGTTCCGACGTTGCGACACTACAAAACAAGCCGCGTCCGACCAGCTCTGCAGCTTCAGTGCATCAAATGTCAGTGGCGACACATAACGTATGATTACAAGACGGCATCTGTCGGTCAAAGTTGCCACTCGACCAAACTGAACACCGACGTGCCAGGAGCGTCATCCGACAACAAAGAGCACAGGTACTACGGAGTGATTTCACGTCAGTTCATGCAATGATGGTCCGGGTCATAATTTTGATATTTTTGTTAAAAATATATATATAAAAGCCATGTTCTTGGGATGAACATTAAGCTATATATGAACGCCGTAACAAATTTTTTCGCTGAGATATAAAATAGAGAAGCTCGTGGCGTGGAAATCGAGAAGATTTCACTATGCTACTTTGCGCAGTCGTCATTTTCTCATCAAAGCTTTCACATCGCCATAACTTTTTTAATTCATTTTACAAAAGATATAAAACACATACACACAAAAGTAAAAATATCAATAAATTATTTCTATGCAAACAAAACTATCAAACATGGCATAAAAACGGGTTTCAGAGACATATTCAAATTTTTTTTTGCAAATAAACCATTTGTCATAATACTTCACAAAACATATCAAAATGCGCGCCTATAAATATTCTTTACGAATGTATAGATATAATGTGCCTACCCTTAATTGTCTTTTTGTTATTAACGCGGAAATGCAGCTGATTTCTCGAAATGTGGCAAGATTGGGCGTCAATATTTCAAAAACTCCATCTTTTACTTTTTTTTAAACTTTCCTTGGCCCTTTGCAGTGACTTGAACTAACTTGTGATGGCAAAACATTGAGTAACATATGATCTCCAAACGGGAAAAGCTACGACACACCTTCACTCGGAGCGAGCCCACGTCTTCGTCATAGCGGCTTTGCCGCACAGCACCAAATATTTTGAGCGTTATTTATGGCATGTATTTTATATTTTTCAAATTCTTTTTTTCAGAACTGACACGAAAATGTACTTTAGGCTGGAATACCATTACTTAGCTTACAATTCACAAAAACAAAACGGCCCCACTCTGCAAATTCGCTAACTATGCATACCTAAGCTTAAAACTCTCAGTTGCGCAAGTGGCCATGTATACATCCGGCCTCTCGGCATATGATGACTTCCACAGATGAGATGCCTGGATTCCTCTCACAGGTCTTACGGTGGCCCACTCTACTTGCTTCACCGCACGAAACTCTCGAACCCGTTCCGCAGACAGGTGGAACATGCAGACATTTGTTACTTTTTCACGCAGCACTTCCACAAAGTCTTTAGCGGTGGCAATCGTTGAGTTGAGCGAAGATCTCAAGTTGGTGAGCGTTGCGTGGTGTTTAAGAACACCACCTACTCCATCACAAGCGCTTTTTCCGTGTCCAGTGGCTGAAAAGACCCATCTTGCCAAAGAGTACGGCTTCCGAGATAATTCGTGCAATTGGAAGCGATTCTTGAAATGCGCCGCCGCTCCGTCTGATACAAAAATTATTTCAGAAAAGAGCGGGTAATGTTCATCAACATACTCTTCTATGGCTTTTGTGGCTGGAAGAGCGTTAGCTGTGTCATGTGTCGTGTCATCGCTGACAACGGCAAAGCTTTTCGTGCTTTGCGTGGACGTAACCACACATGTGAAGAGAGACACTTGAGTTTTTTTCCAATGAAAACTCTGCACTTCGGTTGGCAAGATGACTGTCCAATTTTCCGCAACATCGAAGTGGAACATCACTGCCTTGGGTGGTAAGGCGGTTCTTGTGTCACGTATCAGGCTTCGTTGGAGGTCACGGATGTAAGAATGCCTCATATACTTTTCGCTCCATGACTCCAGTTCCTTTGGGAAAGCGGAAGTGCCCATAACATTTTTAACGAGTTCGGCGGCGTCTTATAACGCGTAACAGATCTCTTCGTCTTCGTCGAGATGGAGCGACTGCAGCGAGATGCTCTGCATTTTTGGGCACTTTTCGCAACGGCGCAGGACGCAATCATTTTGTGGAGCGCTGCAGAGGTAGATGCGCTTGAAGTCGTCTTCAGTAAATGTCTCCTGTGAGGCATTTGTTATTGCCGTTAAAAGCAGCTGAAAATTGACGCCATATATGCAAGCGCACAGCTCATGCTCGGGACTCTTTTTTACCCATTTTGGTCGTAGGGAATAGAACTTAGAGATGTCTAGTTCTCGATGGGGATGGTCCTTCCTAAACAGCTGGTAAGCTTCCTTAATAGAGCGGGTCATAAACCTTTTCACGACTTTTGTCTTGTTGTCGTTGATCATGGCTTTGACGACGTCCTTTTTGTTGGGGCTTGGAATAGAGCAAGCGAGGTCGTTGCGTGTGTAGTACTCAAGTGCAACTCTCACGTCTTCGGCATTCGCCTTTTTCCCCATGGATCAGGGGTTGCCCGTACACCACCTTTACGCTTCAGTTTTCTTGAGCATAGTTGTAACCCGAGACTGGGGATACGGACAAGGGACAAAACACAGAACGTCCCTGTCGTTCTGTGTTTTGTCCATTGTCCGTATCCCCAGTCTCGGGTTACAACTATGCTCAATTTACACCAGCTAGCCTGCACCCTCACCATTGCTTCAGTTTTCTTGTTTGATCAATCATGTAGGCAGTCGCTTCTGGCACCAGACGCAATATTTCTGTTTTCGAGATGCTTGGTGGCAGAAGCGTGTTCAATCGCTTGCGTTCCTGGTGGGAACTGCATGCCTTCAGCGCTTCGCGGAACACGTCAAACCACTCCGCGCAGTGCTCACAACTGTCTTCGCCGGTTTTCATGCCATAAACGCCTGAGAGCTTTCTTCTAATCGAAGAACTCACTTGAGCTTGTTTTTTCTTCAAATATGTTTCGCGACTTTTTTTTTTATTAATGGTTTTACGTGGTTTCAATGGAGTTACCGACGGACTATACAGCACACAATTCTTGACTCACTTCAGCCAGAACTTCATCAGAGTCCCGGAAAGAAGAGTCTGATGTACTCACGTTGTGAGGAGAAGCAATGTCACTCTGGAGGTATTTGTAGCAATGTTGGCATAAAAGGTCAGATTCGTTCACTGTCCGTGGAGCCAGTAGCTTTTCCAACCGTACTTTGTTGAGTCTCCCTACCGATACGAGGTGCTTATCGCTATACACTTTCTTCTTGTGTCTCCGTAGATAGTCCACACAGAACAATCGGACGGTGCTGAATCGTTGGGCCATGGCTGTTCGATTTGACACTAGACTCTTACTCGCTTCGTAAATGACAGAACTTCAAACGTCCTCGCAAACGCCTATTTGAGAGGTTCTGAATTCCTCTCTCCCGGCTCTGAATATCCGGTCAGAGTTCGGAAAGAAAATGTCCTTGTGGTTATCAACTTCTGTCTTCCATTGTAGATATAATCGGTGCGTCGCGCATGGTTAAGCTGGTGTTGTTTGTTGGTAGTACCACTTATTGAGCACCAAAGACACCGAGTCTCCTGTAAGCATAGCGATAGTCAGCCGTCTTTTTTTTTTTTTTTTTTTTTTTTTACCTTCTAAAAGTTTTTTATATTGTAATGTTTTTGGGGTTTTCGGTGTTGGAGTTTAGTTTGTGTGTGTGTGTGTGTGTGTGTGTGTGTGTGTGTGTGTGTGTGTGTGTGTGTGTGTGTGTGTGTGTGTGTGTGTGTGTGTGTGTGTGTGTGTGTGTGTGTGTGTGTGTGTGTGTGTGTGTGTGTGTGCGTTGGGGAAGGGGGTTACGGCAGTAAAATAGAAGAGGGGGTTAGGGGTTCGGTCTCGGTCGGTTCGCATAGCGTGGTGCAACCCATCTGTTCAGGTCCTTGGGAGAGGTGCCCGTTCCCGTTGCTGTCCTTAACCTTGGAGTGATTTAGTTTGTCTGGTTAGGTTCGGTCAAGTCTTTGCGGTCGCATGTCTTGATCTTCCCTATTTTATTTCTTTCCGCGTGGACATGCATTTATTGTCGTTATTCTTGGTGAATAAGTTCAGCTGCGTTTGAGAGTTCGTTTCGCACTGTCCGTTATTTTTGTTTTTCCTCGTCTCTGGGCTTAGATTGAAATGTTTCCTGACCAACTGACATGCATATTTTCCCTTACAACTATTGTCGCCTTATTTTGCCGTAACTGACTCTTCACAGCTTTGGGTTTCAAGGCAATGTGATGTGCTTACGATTACTAACTACCGCAAGCAGTGACGTTCGCAGGCGTTTCTTGCTCGTGTTAAGGGGCGGGAAGAAGAGGGCAGGGCGGGGGAAGGGGGGGGGGGGGGTATAGTCACTCAACGATAAAGCAATGCTCGGAACAGCACGACTTTCCGCTCTCTACGACAGAGTCCCGCTTTCCAGCTTTTGACGCTTCCATGAAGGGGACGTTATGCGGCAAAGCCGCTATAACGAGACGTCGGCTCGCTCCGAGTGAAGGTTTGTCGCAGCTGTTCCCGTCCGGAGGTCATATGTTACTCAATGTTTTGCCACCACAGGTTAGTTCATGTCACTGCAAACTGCCAAGGGGAGTTTAAAAAAAAAATAAAAGATGGAGTTTCTTAAATATCGGCGCCCAATCTTGACAGATTTTGTGAAATCAGCCGCATTTCCGCGTTAATAACAAGAAGACAATTAAGGGTGGGAATATTATCTTTATACATTCGTAAAGATAATTCAAAGGCGCGCACTTTGATATGTTTTGTGAAGTATTATAGAAGATAGCTTATTTCCAAAAAAATTGTGAATATGTCTCTAAAACGTGTTTTTATGCCATGTTTGACTTTTTTGTTTGCATAGAAATATGTTATTGATATTTTTACTTTTTTGGGTATGTGTTGTATATCTCTTGTGAAATTTATTAAAAAAGTTATGGTAACGTGAAAGCTTCGATGAGAAAATAACGACTCTGCAAAGTAGCATAGTGAAATCTCCTCAATTTCCACGCCTCGAGCTTCTCTATTTTATGTCTCAGCGAAAAAAAACAAACGTTACGGCGTTAATATATAGCGAAATGTTCGTCCCAAGAACATGGCTTTCATATATATTTTTAACAAAAATATCAAAATTATGACCCGGACCACCATTGCATGAACTGACGTGGAATCACCCTACGACTGAACGCCTGACACGAGACTGTCGCAGAAAGAACTCGTTATGGAACCATTTCCTAAGAATCAATAATTTTGTAATTAAGTGGAAATAAACATATTTGATACACTAACCAGATAAACATATTTCCGCTCGCCTTTACGCCTTCAGAGTCTCTGCACAAAGAATTAAGTTCACCGCACGTGCTGGATCTTTTGAGGACACCCGTATCTCTGACCCCTCAATATTAATTGATGGGACATACCAGACTGGCAGACTGGTTGCATTGGGCTGCACTCGTTCCACTTCTCGTGAATATGTGGCGCATCCGAAAACCAACTGCAGTGATGTGAAAATGTTTATTAATTTATTCCCTCCAAGGGCCTCTGTAGGCATTGCAAAGAGCAGGCACATAGCCAGATTTTTGTTTCGGGGGGAGGGGAGGGGGGGGGGGGGGGGGGCCGCCCATGACAAAATGTTGTATGAGGGGGAGGGGGGAGAGGAGGTCTCAGCAAAATGGAAGATTTGGGGGGGGCGGGGGCGGGCCCCATCGGCCTTCCCCCCGGCTACGTGCCTGGCTACACAGATGATAACATCAAAGCACACGGACATTAATGAGCACAAACCGCGCCCAGCTACCGAAAATAAATATTACACTTGTAAGAAATAATTATTGCTGCACCTTGTTGAGTGCAAAAACAAACACACCTTTGAGCATCTAGTTTAATAGTATGGATGCATTGTTATATAGCAGGACACTTCTTATACGTATGACACAATAGACCCTTTGCAAAACCCCATCAAGCAACACATCAGTTATCAATTTTTTTTCGGCATAAAGCACATGAATAGGCCCCAGTTCCCGTCGAAGGCTAATGCGGCTATCGAGTCCAATAGGCGCTGAGCCAAGTTCACAGTGATGGCTGACATAACATTCTTGTCGAACAAATGCCCAAAATATGAAGGCCTTGGGTAATTAAAGTAGTAGTTACTGTAATCCGTTTCATCACAATTTGGCAAACAGCGAAGGCTACAGTCGGTCAGTCAGTATGAATGAGCAGAACGTAAGGGCGCAAGGCACATGACAACATATCATCACAGTGCTCATCTGCACAGATTTGTCACACATCTTCACTCCGTCTCACCGATTGGGTTGAGGGGGCTGTGGCGGCTGCCCTTTTCCAAGTTATGGTGAAACAAAGTATAGGCGGCCCACACTTTTGAAAAAAGTCTATTGAAGAGATTGAAAGGGATGGTAGTCAAGATTTTTCAACTTTCTCAGGAGATTCATCGCTAAAAGTTGCTGCGATTATGCAGTCGCCTAGGGCTGAAACAAATTTCCCTGTGCCCTACGTCCGACGCATACATTTCGCGTCGATTCTCAGACATTCCAACGTTCAAACAAAGCTAAGAGAATGCGAAAATTTCATGCTAAAAGTGCTCAAAGTTCTATCGATCCTCGAACGCATCCGGGAATCCGAGCACCGGTACGGCGACGGCTGATGCTGTCTCATAGGTGTTGATATCCAGATGACCCAGAGCAATCTCGCGCAAAAAAGGTATAATGTCTAATATTCCTTCATATTTCCACATTATACCTGCGTCAGCGAGCACGAACAAGCCCGAGGTCGTCGGAAAGCAGCTGCACATAGCGGCTACCGCGCACCGAACAAACTCGCATCCGCCAGCTCTGGGCGCTGCCATCTTACCAGTGACGTCACGGCTCTTGGGAGGTCACGTGACGAGTGGTCACATTCGCGTACAACATGGCGGCAACCGGGGGGTGCGACTTCCGAACTTCCGGTTTATCACTCTAAGCCCCTCTACCTCGTTGGTTCTACCACTGATCTCAAATCAATTGCTGGATCGCGCTTCCCGCTCCCGCGAGTGAAGCCACCGGACGGCCGCCTTGCTCGTAGACGATTTGCGGTGTTCTTAGCGTTACAGAGGCTGGCGGCAGCGTGCTGGAGACATGTTTTCTACTCGTTCGTCGTCATTCGTCAAAAAATATTTTTAAGACCTTGTGTAAGGGTTGAGACTTGCCGTGGAGAACAGGTGGAAATGTTTACGAAAGCGCAGTGCATCACGAAAAAGCCACAACTCGTCAAAACAAAGTTTCGCCGGTCTCGCGGCGTGATCAAAGCTTCCTTGGCGCGCCGAAGTACTGCGTCTTTGTAAGATTTTGTACTACTGATTTGATTGCCATAAGCGTCTAGTAAACAAAGCAAAAAATGCGCCGCTGATGCCGCCTCCTTCCCCTCCCTTCCACTCCCCCCCCCCCCCTCCTCTGTCGCCACTGGACACTGGATCAAGCTCGTTTCTGGACCGCGAGTGCTGCAAGTTAGAATTGCAGTCGTCAGAGTAAAAGTAAAACGCTGCTCCAGAGGTGCATACGGCTTCACGCACACTGTACTCGCAAAAGACATCCACACGGCGCCGAAACGAATCTTGATTGGTATCCAAGCGCGCGAAGGCACAGTGACGCAGCACTTTGGCATGCCAAGGAAGCTTTGAGCAGGCCGCGAGACAGGCAACACTTGCTTTCGACGAGTCGTGCCTTTACATACAGCTTCACGCACATTCCATTCGTAAAACACATCCACACGGCGTCGATTCTTGATCGGTATCCAAGCGTGCGAAGGAAGAGAGACGCAGCACTTCGGCATGCCAAGGAAGCTTTGATCCCGCTGCGTGAGCGGCGAAACTTGCTTTCGACGACTTATGCCCTTCTCCTGCAGAGCTGCGCTTCGTAAAATTTCCTACGTGTTCACAATGACAAGTCTCAACGCTTACACAGTGTCTTAAAAAACTTCTTTGGCGAATGACGACAAACGAGTAGAAAACGTGTCTATAGCACGCTCCCGCCAACCTCTGCAACGTAGTAAAGCGGCAAATCGTCTACGAGCAAGATGGCCGCCTGGTGGCTGGCTTCACACGCGCTGGAGTGTAAACGCGGGGAAGCGCGATCCAGCAATTGTCATAGAGATCAGTGGGTTCCAAACACTGATCTCAGTGACAATTGCTGGATCGCGCATTCCCGCTCCGCGAGTGCGGCCACCGGACGGCCATCTTGCATGCCGTTTTTTTCTCGTTTTGCTAGCGTTGCAGAGGCCGGCGGCAGCGTGCTAAAGACACGTATTCTACACGTTCGACGTCCTTCGCCGAAGACGTTCTTTAAGATCCCATGTAAGGCGTGGTACTTGCCGTTGAGAACACGTGGAAATGTTTACGAAAGCGCAGTGCCGCAGGAAAAAAGCACAACTCGTCGAAAACAAGTTTCGCCGGTCTGGCGGCGTGTTCAAAGCTTCCTTGGCATGCCAAAGTCCTGTGTCTCTGTGCCTTCGCACGCTTGGATACCCATCAACAATCGATGCCGTGTGAATGTGCTTTGAGAGTGGAATGTGCGTGAAGCCGTTTGTGCCTCTGGATCAACGTCTTACTTTACTCTGACGACTGAATACTTGCCGTACTCGCGGTCCAGAAACGAGCTTGATCCAGCGTCCAGTAGCGACGGAAGAGGGGGGGGGGGGGGGGGGGGGAGGCACGTCTTTTTTTCGTCGTCAGACGATTTAGAGAATACCGCACACAACAGCTCCTCATCACTGATCAGTGCTGGCCCATTACCAACCTACTTAATTGCACTTGACGTTTGAGCGCGGCTCACCTAATTGTGATTGGTCAACAGATTGGACGCGACCATATGGGCCGCGCTTCAAAGATTGTCATTCTCGCCGTCTTGTATTTTGCCTTCGAAAACCCTCCTTGCTCCACAGCGCTGCTCTATTCGTACTCCCATGTGATCCATTAGAGTAGATTTGGAACATAGCCATGGTTAATAGTACATAAGAGCACGTACAGATCACTCCCCCACCTTTATTGATAGCAACTCACCGGAACAGCTGACGATCCAGAACTCCGTGGCCAATATATATATGATTTAAAGACATCTACGCGCGACACAGCTTCAAAACTTTGGTGCGGCGTCGACTGTTGATCGGTATCCAAGCGTGCGAAGGCACAAAGATGCAGCACTCGGCGTGCCAATGAAGCTTTGATCACGCCACAAGACTGGCGACACTTGCTTTCGACGAGTTGTACTTTTACATACGGCTTCACACATATATCACTCGCGAAACAGATTCACACGACGTCGATTCTTTATCAGTATCCAAGAGTGGGAAGGCACAGAGACACAGCACTTCGGCGTGCCAAGGAAGCTTTGAACACGCCGCCAGACCGGCGAAACTTGCTTTCAACGAGTTGTGCCTTTTTCCTGCGGCGCTGCGCTTTCGTAAACATTTCCACGTGTTCTCAACGGCAAGTATCACGCCTCACACAGGATCTTCAAGAACATCTTCGGCGAAGGACGACGAACGAGTATAAAACGTTTTTACAGCACGCTGCTGTCGAACTCTGCAAAGCTAACAAAACGAGAAAAAACGGCATGCAGGATGGCGGTCCGGTGGCCGCACTCGCGCTGCAGCGAACAAGCGGGGATGCGAGAACCAGCAATTGTCATTGAGATGAGTAGTTCCGCGGGTTCCGCAATCCAGAGATGGCCATCTTAGCCCTGTGTACGTAGCGCTGCTGGCACTGCTCCGGAACTTCGCTGTTTCTAACGGCTTCGTTTGCTCGTTTGATAGAAATAGCGGTAAAAATGTCAATGCAACCGAAATGTTCTGCACGTTTGGACTGGGAGACGGAATTATAGGAGGCCTTCACTGCCGCTGAAGCTCAATCAACTGAACAACATTTATTAAACGACGAGCGCGACATGCTCAAAAAACGAAACCGAAAGACGACGAGTCAGAAGGGCGGAAGCTTTCTCCCGTCTGCCTGGAGAAGGAGAAAAACGTTTTGCTCCCTTCTTCTTGGGTCCGCTTGGGGGCGCGTCAGTAGAAGGGAGGAAGGGGCACGTTTTTTGGGGGCTACTGACGTGCCAGAGTTTGCGTACATGTAAACAGGACTACGAAGTACATGGAAGAAGAAACATACTGGGCTGATCATCCTGTTCCATCTTCTCACTGGGTTTCTTAAATGATCCGTGAGCCGGGAGGGTCATGCTGCACCCTGGAGTGGTAGCCAAGCCTCCAGAAAGGCATTCGCAACTCCAGCGCGCCACTCGCCCTCCCTCGGACGAACGGAGAACCAGAGGAACGGGGACGGCGGCGGCGGCGGCGACGCGGAAACGGTGGCAGGGGCTGTCGGCCTTGGTGCGTTTGGTGCGTGAAGCGGTTTTAACGATAAAAGTGAGCGCGTTAAAAAAAAAAGAGAATTCTTGTGCTCCGCCTTGCAACAGCGTTGCACGAAGGACCGGGATGTCTCATTTCATTAGGGACTTTTTGTATATCGCATACGCTGCGGAGTTCTCGTCTTGTGCATGACCGCCAGCTCGATTTGTGCTCAACGTGACGGTAAACGCTCCCGCTAGCAATGTAGAGTTGTAGCGTATGGTCTAAGAAAAGTCTATTCTTTGCCCTAAGTAGAAGAAAACTGGTCGCGCTATGAGGGGGGGGGGGGGGGGGGGGGGAGGGGGGGGGACAAAGCAATAGACATCGGGAATGGGTTCGCGTTTTAAGGCCATTAAAAGGAACATGACCATTTATTCCAAGCTCTTTTAAAAGATAGAATACGCTTACTTGCGTTTAGTTAATTACGAAGTGAAGAAAGAAATTCCCGAAGCATTTTAAGCGCGTCTGTGTTAGCCAGTCGTTCGTGACGAGAGCTTAGAACGGGCATTAGAGAGGGGGCCGCAACGTTGCACACCACTGTAAAAAAAACAAAAAAAAAAACACGGTATATTAAAATATTTATTCTTGATGGAGCAATGAATAAAACTCTAAACATGCCGCCTGTGGGAATTGGCAGTTTTAGCATAGCGTTACCCCAGGCTACCGTGAGCGCAGCAACGCTCTTGGCGCGCGCTGAAAATTGTGCTTCAAAGGCGTAGCGCGAGCTTCCGGTTGTAATGCTACAGCCGCTACAGCAGTTTGATCACGTGTTGCAATACACCAAAAACCGAGACGGTGAGCAGCGAGTTGCGAGCCTTTGACACGAAGACATCAATACTGTGAAAGCTGCTCTTCCGAAGCTTGAAGGTCACCGTGTGTGGCTCTTTTTAGAGCACGAATGGCCAGGGAAAGCGCCAACATGATACCTTCAACACCCTAAAAATATTCTGCCACAAACCGTGACGTTGCCGGTGCCTAAAACGCGTTCGCCCGCCACAAAGCTTCGGGAGTTGAGGATTCTGCAACTTTTAAATATCAGTGTCCTCGTTTTGCTAACGTGAGTGAACATCCCCGTCACCTAGTAATATGATAATGTTCTGACCACTTCGCGTTTGCAGAAAAATAAATCTTTTTTAGCGCACTGACTAGCGTCAGCAAGCAGGCGCAAGGAAAATCCTGGAGAATCTGTCGCCGTCTCTTCCGTCATCTTGGAACTACCGCCCCGCCACCTGTAGGGCGTTGGAGTTGCGAATAGGACGCGGCCGGCCGTATTCATCCTCCTCGCTAAGTCTAAGTGGGTCCTTACGGCCGCTGGAGGTCCCTGTTTTGTCGTGAACTCTCACAGTGATGAATGGGTGCAATGCAACCGAGCATGACTTTATTTTAATGCAATCCTCAGATGCACAATTTCGTCAATTCGAAACCACTCCTCTCATTGGCCGAAGAGGTCCCCTAATGGAGTGCGCGCAGTGTTGCATGCAGGGATTTTGTCAAGTGGTCTATTTGGCTCTCACGAAGCAAGCCGATATATCGTTAGGAAACGGTTCGTCTGCTAACGCGAGCGAAGAACGGATATCTGTCCGCGTTTGAGCATCATTCGCAGAGGGAAATAAAGCAGGATCGAGTGGTGAGAATGTTTCACCTGTACGCGGATGATGAGACGGTATCGCGGACTCTGATGCGCCGCGTACTGCTCCTAAGTGTTTCTTGATCTCCCGGTTTATGTCAGCTTCTGTACGGCAGTACAAAACTTGATATTTGCAAAGAAAGTAGAGGTTGTCGATCACTTCGAACTTAAAACTGTCGGCGATTATCGGCGACGTGCGCGACCGAGAGCGTCGCTGTGGTCGGCCTTCCCCGCTTGACCGAACGCTGACTATGACGTCAGAAAAGGATTTATCATCGACGGAAATAAGAGGAATGAAAGAACTTTAATTTTGACGGTGTTGGCAGTGTTCCTTTGAGAGCGCAATGATTTCAAGCTTCCACCATGCTATTTACAAACACCATCGAACTTGTTGTTTGCAAGGTAATGACGTTACAAGGGGGAACCGTAGGAGGGCACCACTAAAACATCTCGCCGCTCGTGTTCCTAACTTCCTATACTTTCGGCATTATTGAATTGCAACCAACGTGCTCACCATCAACTTCGTCACACAGACTAAAGCACAAAAGTTCGAGAAAGCTTGATTTATACGTATATTTTTCGTAATCATCTGCCGTGGACGTGCTCGGTTCCAGTCTAAGATATATTCGCAGGGTGATTCTGCGAATACTTTCATAAATCCCCAGAAAAATTGATTGAAGAAAAAACCCTACAAAAAGTGATAAAAAAAGAAAAGCTATTTTCAGGAACAGACTGTCAGCCACAACAAATGTCAGGAATTGCAAAACACGCACACACATACACATACACACACACAACAAATTATCAAAATAATTACCTAATACTCCTATCAGACGGGCTCGTTTAGTGTCACTACAAGCAAGTGCACTTCGCCCTTAGTGTCATTTCTGTAGTGTGCCACACGGCTCCTTCCTGAGGAACACACTTGGCTTGGAGGGAGTTTGACAAACTCACTTCGCTCGATCGAAAACAGTAAAACATAACAACACAGAAACCAAAAGCGTGGCGTAAGTTTTACTTTATAAAGAAAAAGAAATTCGTGAAAGAGACGACATGTAGAAGAGTGGCCATTGCAAAAAAAAAAAAAAAGAGTGGGGTGGTCGACTGGTTTGACGGATGACGCATTAGCCGTTGGCAATCCCGGAATGCTTGCTTGAGAACCCAGTTTCGCGTGTGGAGCGGCCCGCGGGGCTGCTGTGGGTTTCGCTTCTATGGTAAATGGTATCTCGATCGAAAAGTCCTACCGGTATGTTGGCAACAAGCAATCTCTTCAAAGAAACCCAAGATATTGGGGAATTGTAGTAGACCGTTTCCGCAGCCCGCTAAGCACCCGGATAACGCTCCGTAATCGCCACAAGACCTTGAACTATGCAGACAAAGCTGGCGGCGCGCATGCGCAGCTGCGGCGTTTTCTTCAGAGATACCGTAGCGGAGGAGAAAAACGGTCTACTACAATGGACTTGTTCCAAAACCGACGCGCCCCATTGCGGCGAAATACCACGCAGTGCACTCTGGGAACTAGTTGGCCACTCAGTTTTGGTTTCGACTGAGCAGCTTCATCTCATGCTATCACGCCGCAAAAGAACGCGCTGCTTGCGTTTTCGATTATCTGACTTTTCACGAACGAACAATGCACTCATTTTCGAGCGATACAATACGAAGACCGGGGCACTTTCCTTAGTTCCCGAAACACCGGATATTGTACGTGCGTATGCGAACGTAGTAAGTCGTGGCTTAGTCACCTCACCCCACGAGTGCATGTTTGAGCTCAATTTCAATAATCCCGTCTAGTACCAGTGAACTAGAACTGAGATTTGTTCATCTGAAGCCTTACACGTATTTTTTTTTTTTTTTTTGCCATACGTTCGCTTCTTGTTACTTCATTGGGCGAAAAGCAAGCCGCATCCTCACAGGGTATCAAAGTTGAGCCCAGCGTTTACGCATAAACTTTTAAGGAAACGCAATAAATTCAACTACACTACTGCACAAAAATTACTATGATGTCTTCCTCGTGTCATCACCTATCTCACACTCAAATTTTATGCTGATAGAAGATTAACTTTTCGCAAACGCTGAGATCGGCTAGCTACGACGGAGCCCCTAACAAGCGTCCCCTACTCCTCGCTAAGCCTTTTTGGACGAGCTTTTACTGACGCCCGAGATCTGTGCCTGAACGGTGTGTCTGAAATTATCTCGGCATACTCAGGCAGGAAGAAAGCAAACACATAACAAATATTATGGCCATTAGCAACCGTCAAACGCGCTTTGAAATCGTTCGAGCGCTTGTGTGAAGAATGTCGCACCGTGCGCTGAACGGGCATGAACCCCTATGCGGTGCGCATAGGGGTTCATGCCCGTCCGGCGCACTTCCGGCGAACGGTGCGACATTCTTCACAGCAGTGCTCGACTTTTGTTTTCTTAAAACGGTCTGTATGTGCGAATTTTCCTATATGATTGCAGGATAACTTTATGCGCATACGCGATGTTGAATATTAGTGGAATGCAAGCGGGTGGGAACTTCACTTCGCGCAGTGCTGCGGGTTTGTTCAGATAAGAGATAAGAAGTGTGCTAAAATTGAGCTTTTCAATGGCGCCTCCGAGTTTTACCTCGCATACTCAGGCATATTAAGAAAAACAGTAATAGCAAAAAGTAATATTTCGTGTATGGACGCACGAAACAAACTTCCTGATCAACAACACTAATGTAAAGACGCGAGCTCGATGTATGCATACTTATTGGTTGCTACAGCTTGTTGATTCGTACACAAGCAAGATCCCCGAGCTTCGCAGCGTCGAGATTCCCAGCACTGGCTCGTCCAAATACCTCGATTGAACGCTAACAGGGAGGCTCAAGTACAAGAATACAACAAGCATGTGTTAAGACAAGCTATACGTCTCAGGCTTGTGCTAAAGGTTCGAGGTCTGGCCATTTAGGATAGTTTAGAGACCACAAATGACGCTCTCGGGACCAAAAAACAATCTCTTGTCGACGTGTCTATCGAAACCGAAACCATGCCACCCTCCTCCCTGGCCAACTAGTTCCCAGAGTGCAACGCGCGCCGTGTTGCATGCAGGGCTTTATGGAAGTAGTCTATTCCCTACTCTTGCGATGAGTTAAAGAGATTCTCCGGTTGAAACCGGAAGTACTTAAGTTTTTGCGCTCGTTACGTCGAGGGAGCCTTCATGTACACAAAAGTCATTTTTATTTTGATATATGATCTCCCGTTATTAAACCTTTCATGAGCGTATGTACGAAACTGCACCCCAAATTTCGCCAGTGTAAATGGCTGACATCTGTAGCTGCTGCGTGACGTCACAAAACGCAAAGGTTTGTCGGATGGTCGGGATAACAAGCGTTGGTCGATGGATGTCTTGTACTTTGTTTCGAATTATATAGTCTCCTAGTCTGTACCCTAATGAAATATGGTTCTTTTGATGCAGTTCCCAAACGTGTGCAAAAAAAGACACGCCTTTTAGCAGGATATTACTCGAAAACAGCGATAAGCTTCGAGCAAACGTATGCCGTTTCGCGGAAACACAACTGCGACGGCCGCCCATCGAACTATGAGCGCTTGCACAGCAAAGGATGCAGATTTCGCCTCGAAGCGGCATCTGGGTACGTATTTCTGCGGATCCACTGGATCGGTGATGAGGCTGCGGGTCGTTCCCTCAGAGGCGATGTCCGCGGGTCGAAGGCAAACGGCGAATCGTTCAAATGCATGTCGTCACTTGACTTGGATGAGTTTAGTGAATCGTAGCCACGCTCTATTTTCACATGTGGGTCAAACAGAATTGGGCTGCACACGTGCTAAATACAACTTCTGGAGTTTCCAGGTGGTCCAGCTATTGGTTTCGGTTTCGCTGCATAAACAAATTGATTGATCCGATTTGGGCGAGGAATGGATGGACGTAGTTTAATATCGTTGGCACAGCATCACACCTCAGCTTACAAGCCTTCTGTCCGCTTAGAGCTCAGCTCGTAGCTCTCTTCTGTGAGATGATTGCTGCATAATCGGGATCTCGATCTTGACGGGAACCCAGTTTCTAAGCACGACGACGATCCATTTTGCTCGTCACTGCACGTCTCGCGGAGAAGTGCGGAACGTCATGTCTTGGCTCGCATGTGCTGCCCGGTGGTTGTGGCACCCAACCGCACAACACAAATCTCACCCAACCACGAAACAAGTCGAGCACAACAACAAAAACGAAGCACGCTGAGGCGTTCACTCGCAGGTAAACGACGAGGCAGAAATGCTCGCTTTGAGTTGTGTGACGTCAGAGCTCCAATGTTGGCACCGAAAGCAGCGTTTACGCTAGAGTACGATTGGAGCACTATAAATTCAATTATTCATGCAGAGGGGCATATAACATTCAGATATTACACGTACGATGGATCTCGAGGCAATAACAATGATATTCAATTGTTTTCTCGAATACAAAATTTGACCGGACAATCCCTTTAAAAGGATACTACAACGAAATTTCGGCACCTATTTTTTGGTCTATTTGTGTTCAAAGAGCAGTATAACATCGGACACACCAATATCCTTTTAAAAAAGACACGAAAAGGAATTTTAAAACGAATTAAACGATTAGCAAAGAGCACCTGGTGGATGTCGCTAACGCCTCGTTTTAATGCCCGTCTAGGAACCTTCACAGGTACTGACGATAACTGTTTCGCCTCCGGCCACCACGAGAGAAGAGGGGGACGAGGGACTCCCCTCTCACCGAGAATATCCTTTGTGTCTCCCAGAAGTCGCTATTGTCCCTCTACAAGATTATAAAAGATTAACCCGTCACTCAAAATTCGTACAAAAGCAGCCGCTTCGTTGGCTGGAACGACTAGGACATCCTCTCGACGTCAGCCTCGCAGCAGCTTTGCTCGTCCCGAGACGAACTACGTCCCGATTGCGGCGGATATCCCGTGCTCTCCGCTAGCTGCTCTCCGAGCGCTTGCCAGAGTGGGCCATTTATAACGAGAAATACAGCCACCAGGCTCAAAATGCAAACGAGCGATTGTCATTTACGAATATTGTGGACCATATTCGACCTAGGCGATTTAATATGGTGTCACAAGACTACCCAGTTAATATTTTGCTACAGAGTCACGTATATTTTTAATAAAGCCAAAAAAAACGCCACTGCTCGAAACCAAAACCGAAACCTGCGCACGGAGGTCGGAGAAATATAGAGTAGGAGAGTATGCCGACCGTGCGCTTTTTTTTTTTTTTTTTTTGTCTCCATTTTATTTTTTTTTTTTTTTTTTTTTTTTTTTTTTTTTTTTTGTTCGCGCGCAGCACACGACAGGCGTTGCGGGAACCGTTTGCCGTGCGATTGCTTTGCAGTTATGTTTGTTCCGCTCGCTGTTCTGCACTTAAAGATTAGGTGTTTTGTACATTGAAGAGTTGAAAATTAGTAGTGAGTGCCCGTGGTGAATGCTCGTGATCGGCATCCGAAAAGAATGCCCCCAAGATGTTGCGTGCCGAGCTGCCTCAAAGGTCCTGCATCCGAAAGGGACATCGCGCGGCAGTGTCTGCACAAGTTTCCGAAAGATCAACGGGATCGGGACCAATGGCTGGCTGGGATTCCTGCAGAACAGTTACGGGCACCTCGGAAAGGGGACGCTACTCGATTCGTATGCTAGCCTAGCCATTCGGGCTTGGGCTCACAGGTGGAAAAAACACTATTTGCTTAACAAGGTCAAAGAAATAAAACCGTACCTCTTTGGTATTGGGGTCGGCATGACGCACCGCCTTGCACGACCACCATATCCTGCACAGTCCTAAAAAAAAGTACATATCAAATGGACATTCATCGCCGCTTACGCTCAAAACACGTATGCTGACACAAAACCTTTCTTTAAAGGAGCGATGCAACAATTTTTGTACTGTGCACAAATACCGCTTAAAACGGATCCCCAACGTTAATGACCTATGAAACAGGCGTTCGTTTTTCATCCCACGCAATAGAAGTCCCAGAAAAAAATTTAAGAAAAACGAGCAGCGTTCACCCCCTCAACTCGCAGCCAAAACAGGGGGCCACGTGATCTGGAGCCGATTATATGCCGCCCGTGTTGATCATAGCCACGCGCTGGGGTTGGCAAAGCGCAGGACACGCGCTGAGTTCCAGACATTGTTATGGCTCGGCTGTTGTCGTCGTTGCAGCGATTGGACACGGGTCACAACCCAAATGCTTCTCGAGCTAGCAATTGTCACGAGCCCAAGTCGAGTGCCCACGCAATACTCGGGTCCAATCTATGAACCGCATTCAAATATCGTCACTTGGGTGTACTTCGATCCCCGAGTTACGTCATCAAATTTTGCAAAGGAGAGATTGAATGAAAATGATCGCTTTTGTCCTTGAAATTACACCGCAACAAAGGAGTTTCTTGGCCAATGGCGTTGCGTGTGAGTATCCTTGAGTCCCAGGTGTGCCAGTAAGCTCGTGTAGAGAGAAAAACATTCCAATTGAATATCGTTGCACAGCTCCTTTAACCTGCGCTGCAGGATGTGCCAAAAAAAAAAAAAAAACTGCGTCCCAAAAGAAAAGAAAAACGTTCAGCCTTTCCACTCTCGTGAAGAAGGAAGACCAGCGGAGCTGTACTCGAGACACTGTGTGCTTCTTCTTCGTCGTCGTCTGTTTTTCGAGCTGTTTCCTACGATGAATGGACCTTTTTCCAGTAAGGAGCGCCTCATGACGGTTTCGCCGCCTACTACAAATGGAGGGCAACCGGACTCGCCTTCTCCCATAGGAACAGATTAGTGTCGCAAGAAAACAGTGCCCCCCAAGAATGGCGAAAGGGCGGTCAAGGTCAAGGGAAAAGGGTGTGCGCGTGCGCAGACGCTTACTGGAAAAAGGTCCATTCCCACCAACGCGCCCAACTATAGACCTTTTCCACAAGGGCGCCGCCATCTTGAATTGTCGTCACTTCCAGTATGGGCGAAAACATTGTTTTGCCGTCGCCACGCCAATAGAAAACATTTAGGATATAAGCCTAACCGTCACACATTCTCGTTTTGGCTCCCCTCTATTATTTTGATAGTTTCAGGTTGAAACGTTTTATTATTTTTTCGTCGCCCATACTGGAAGTGACGAAAATTCAAGATGGCGGCGCCCCTGTGGAAAATGTCTATAGGTTGCCGCCATCTACGAGCGACGGTGGAAACCATACTGGTTGTGTGCTTGCCGCCGTCGCTTATAGATGGCGGTAGCTGTCCAGGTAGGTTTGTGTTGACATACACGGACACGATCCTGGGGAACCTAGCCCTTAACAGCTCCGCTGTAAAACGGGCTCGACGGTCTCGTGTTGTTTACAAAACATACACTCCACCCGGCCATGGCACACCCACGCCCTTTTCTCTAAGCCAAGCCAACCGGAAGCGTATTGCTATGCAATTTGAAAAAGAAAGTTTTGACAGCGGGTGATACAAACATGCGCTGAGCACATTTGAGTACATCGCGACCATCGCTGCAAATCGCACTTCTGTACAGCGGGGCAGGAAACAAACGTCACACCAAGTCACATTTTAGCGTCTGGCTGTACATCACTAGAGCGCACGACACGAGAGCGTCGACATTAGTGCGCCGACAGTAGAGCGCCACGACGTTAGCGCGCGCGACACGAGAGCGCCGCGACGTTAGAGCACACGACTCGAGAACGCTGCGACGTTACACGAAACACGGTCTACTAAAACTCGCTGCGAGCGAGTTTTAGTAGACCGTGTTTCCCCCTCCGCTAAGCCCCTCCGCTACCCGGAACTCTACAGCCAAGGCCATCGGCGCGCAGGCGCAATGGCGGTTTTTATGTGAAATTGGGGAGTTTACGCCGTGGCATTCAGCAAGGACATTGCGAATGAGTCGACGAAATGTTTGCGTGTGACAAACCAAAAAGTGTTACAAAAAGCTGATAGCAGAAAAAAAATTAATATGAGTAGTATACATTCCTGCAGCAAAAAAAAAAACATTGGAGCTGACCTTGCTTCACTAGTTCTTTGATTTTAGTTGCGAACGTTCACCACCGATTGACTATTTTTTTTTTATTTTAAATTATTTTAAAACGTTCAAAAGTAAACAAGCAACATGTAACATGCTTTTCCATTTTCAAGATCAATTTCGGGAAAGGAGCTCTCGTGGCAAGTGTCATAAACCAACCATTCATATTGTCACAAATTAAAATTGTACTAAATGCTTAATCTGGAAACCTGTGCCGAACACAAAAATTAAATATGAGTTGATGTCAGCGTTGCGGAGGGATAGAGCGCTGGGTCGAGAACGACAGCATCCGGTGCGGCAGGCACCATCTCCTACCAGGGGTCTGAAACACGCGGCCCGCGGGCCGCATGTGGCCCGTGATTCGCTGGGACGCGGCCCGCAGGCAACTGGCTACGAGTCGCGGTTCCCATATCTCGAGCGCTAGAAAAAGCATGCGGCTTCGTGATCTCTTCTCGCCGATTTCGCTCCAAAAGGTGCTCTGCTCATTTAACGCATTCACATAGTTTATACTTGTCTGTGTTTATTTGCCCTATGTTTCGCTTTATTTTTTGCTTCCCAGCTTTTTTGTAATGTACAACTGTTCCGCTACCAGGCCGCAAGCGCGAGCTATTCGTTGAAGGGTGCATCTCGGGCTGCGCGAACTTTCGATCAGCCGAAACAACAGCCAAAAATAAAGCTACGAGCGCGGTATCCTCGCCTTCAAAAAATGTCACAATTAAAAAACAAGTATTTGCTCATAGTGTTGTAATAAAAATCGCAAGGAAAGCAAGAAGTGCCAAATTAACATTAACCGATTTTTTTTTATTTTTTTTAGAAATATGTTTATAGAACTCGGGAACGACAGTGTACTTCTTCCCTTGTTCTATTAAAAATGGCAGCACGTTGGCGGGGCGCGGTGTCATTTTAATTCTAGTTATCACATCACGGCAGGGCCCAGAGTAGTCATAAAACACATGAAAGTGAAAGACCTCACTGGAAAAACTGTGATTTTACAAAAAGCATAGAGAGCGAGGTCTCTTAGCTATACAATTTTATGCCCCCCCCCCCCCCCCCCCTCCATCCCCCGTCTTACGTTGGCTCGCGACCTTTCCGGTGTGGGCTATTTGGCCCCCGCACTTGAATGAGTTTGAGACCAGTGTCCTATGCGCTTCTCGGAATCTGGCAGCGATAGATCTTGACGCATTGGTGCTGTGTCTCTGGAGACGTTCTTCTCGGAAAAAAGTTAACCTACGAATCCTACATTCAATCCTTTAAATTTACTACCCGCGGCACTATCCTTGCGTAGAAGTTCGTGTGTATTCGTGTCTAAACCTTTTCTGCATGTTCGAACTTTTATTCCTGTTTGTGCAGCGCTTTTTGTTTTTTCGATATTCCTATATATCTAAAATCTTTGGTATTCGTATATTTCTGAATCAAAGCACTCTCGTTCGGCCCTAGATGATTGGACTTTTTTTATAAAAACAAAGGTGGAGAAGCTACGGTTCTGCAGAATGCAAAAAAACGGACAAAGCGATAGACAATTTTTTTTTTCTTTGTAGGCTCTTTTCTGAGGCATGCAGAAATGGCATTGCCTTTAGGTTGTTTTCTATCAACAACAAAACGTGACGTCGTCACCATACGCGATGCATCAACGAATTAAAATTTTTGAAAACAATTTTCAAATATATTTTACAGATTTGCAGGGGAGGTTTTCCTGTATCCGTCAAAAGGCTGGAAAGCTCTGCATCCGATAAAATTGCGCTGAGCTTTCCATCTATAAGTTTTTTTACTGATCATTTTTTTTTAGCGGTGAGCTTTCTTCATTACGATCATGAACTTGGCAATACTAGATATTGCCGCGCGCCAAGTAGGCAGCGCGGCCGTAGACTAACGGTTATCGTGCTTGCCTTCCACGCGAATGGCCAGGGTTCGATTCCTGGCCGCGGCTACGCATTTTTGTTTACACTGTAATGTGATGTTCTGGTGAATTCGAGAACCGTCTAGCTAATTCGAGGTTAGAATGTTCTACGCGTCGAACCTTCTACATCGAATGCTCCAGAAGCCAACGTGCCCTGTGAGGCGTGCCCTGTGAAGTTCGTCGTTCGCAAGACTGTTCAAGGGACGTTATCCTCGGAATGGACTTTCTCTGCGAGTATGGCGCCGTCATCGACCTCGGGGCAAACCAGCTGACGCTGCGAGAGCCTGTTTTACCGCCGGTGGAGACCAACACGATGTCAACCGCGATCCGAGTTATCGCCGACCACGTGAACTTACCGCCGCGGTCGAGTGTTTTCGTCACCGTCATAACCGACGCAGCCATGCACGGTGAAGCTCTTCTAGAAGGCAGCGTCCAACTGCTCCTTGAGAAAGGAATTGGCGTCGCACGAGGCGTAACGGATCTCCAAGAAGGACGTACAACTGTTCTTGTGACAAACTTCCGAGAGGAGCCGCAGCACCTAACGAAGGGTACCACTGTGGGCCACATTGAGGAGCTTCAGGCGCCAGTCGTGGTCACCGCAATCTCCGAAGAAACCTCGTCGTCACAGCAGAACAGCACGCCGCCGCCGCCGATCGACATTGACCCCGAACTCCCAGCTCTTAAGCACCGGCAACTGGTTGATCTCCTCGCTGAATACCGTGACTGTTTTGCCACGTCGTCGAAAGTTCGCCAAACACCAATGGCGAAACATCGCGTTATTACCGATGACGGCGCGCTCCCTGTCCACCAGTCGCCGTATCGAGTCTCCTTAAAGGAAAGGAAGGTGATTCAGGATCAAGTCCAAGAAATGCTCGACGACGACATCATTCAACCCTCAAGAAGTCCATGGGCGTCCCCAGTCGTCCTTGTAAAGAAGAGGGACGGAACCCTGTGGTTCTGCGTGGACTATCGTCGACTGAACGCTGTGACGAAGAAGGACGTCTATCCGCTCCCCCGCATCGACGATACGTTAGACCGACTCCGCCACTCCCGATATTTTTCGTCGATGGATCTGAAGAGTGGCTACTGGCAGATTGAAGTCGACGAACGCGACCGGGAGAAAACTGCCTTCGTCACTCCCGACGGACTGTACGAATTCAAAGTGATGCCGTTCGGGCTTTGTACTGCGCCAGCCACCTTCCAGCGTGTCATGGACACCGTGCTGGCAGGTCTGAAATGGCAGAGCTGCCTCGTCTACCTCGACGACGTCGTGGTATTTTCACGAGATTTCGACGAGTACCTGAAACGACTTCGAGCCGTGCTTCAAGCCATCAAGACCGCCGGCCTGTCACTCAAGCCAACAAAGTGTCGATTCGCCTATGGTGAGCTTAAGTTCCTTGGCCACGTCGTGAGCAACAAAGGTGTTCTCCCTGACCCTGAGAAGACCCGCGCCGTAGCTGCATTTACGCCGCCGTCTGACAAGAAGGCCGTGAGAAGATTCGTCGGATTTTGTGCCTACTACAGACGATTTGTTCGGGACTTCGCCAAGCTGTCCGCACCGCTGACGCACCTCACGAAGGACGCCGTAAAGTTCGAATGGACAGACGAACACCAGCTGTCATTCGATGAGCTGAAACGAAGACTCCAGACGTCCCCGATTCTTGGCCATTTCGACCAGTTCGCTGATACAGAGATCCACACGGACGCCAGTAACACCGGACTTGGCGCGGTGCTTGTTCAAAGGCAGGACGGGGCAGAGCGAGTCATCGCATACGCGAGTCGGACGCTGTCTAAGGCGGAGAGGAACTACTCTACAACGGAAAAGGAGTGCCTTGCTGTCGTCTGGGCAATAACAAAGTTTCGCCCATATCTGTATGGAAGTCCTTTTCGCGTGGTCACGGACCACCACTCGCTCTGCTGGCTCGCGAATCTGAAAGACCCCTCTGGACGCCTCGCCCGGTGGAGCCTACGACTGCAGGAGTTCGACATGACCGTTGTGTACAAGTCCGGCCGGAAGCACCATGACGCCGACTGCCTGTCAAGAGCTCCTGTCGAGGCCGGTCCTGCCTGTATCGAAGACGACGACGATGAGTGTTTCCTCGACGCTTTGGACGTCAGCGACATGGCAGCACTCCAACGAGACGACCCTGAACTGCGAGCGCTCATCGAGCACTTAGAGGGACAAGCGAGTTCGGTTCCCCGTGCTTTCTTAAGAATCCTGCATACATTCTCCATGCGGCGAGGGGTGCTGTACAAGGAGAACTTCGTCAACAACAACACAGCATGGCTGTTGGTTGTTCCTGCCAGCCTTCGAGACGAAATATTCCAAGGATGCCATGACGACCCAACGGCTGGACACCTTGGCTACAGCAGGACGCTCGCCAGGATTCGAGAAAAGTACTACTGGCCGAGGCTACCGAAGACCGTTCACCTATACATTCGATCATGCCACGAGTGTCAGCGACGCAAGAAACCGCCAACGAAGCCATCAGGACTTCTGCATCCGATTTCTCCCCCGTCTATGCCGTTCCAGCAGATCGGAATGGATTTACTTGGCCCTTTCCCATCGTCAACGTCGGGAAACCGCTGGATTATCGTCGCCACCGATTATCTCACACGGTACGCCGAGACGAAAGCCCTTCCAGCCGGCACGGCTGTTGAAGTCGCCAAGTTTTTCATTGAGTCCATTGTCCTCCGGCACGGCGCCCCTGAAGTCCTCATCACAGACCGTGGATCTTCGTTCATGGCCCAGCTGACGCAAGAGATCCTTCGTCTCAGTGGCACCGGCCACCGTCGAACCACTGCATACCACCCGCAGACCAACGGGCTGACCGAGCGACTCAACAAGACAATCGCCGATATGATCTCTATGTACGTCGACGTAGAGCACAAGACGTGGGACGAGGTGTTGCCCTACGTCACGTTCGCCTACAATACGGCGGTTCAGGAGACCACTGGATTCACCCCTTTCCAGTTGGTACATGGTCGGAAGGTAACGACCATGCTGGACGCAATGCTGCCCCATGAGCCATCTGACAATGAGAGCGACGACGCCCAGGCGGTTGCTCAACGCGCCGAAGAAGCCCGCCAGCTCGCCCGACTCATGATTCAAGACCAGCAACGCGTCGACGCGGGCCGCTACAACCTTCGTCGCAGGGACGTTTACTTCCAGCCCGGAGACAGGGTGTGGGTGTGGACGCCCATCCGTCGCCGCGGCCTCAGTGAGAAACTGCTGAAACGGCACTTTGGACCATACAAGGTACTTCGTCGCCTCGGCGAGCTGAACTACGAGGTGATGCCCGACGGAACAAGAACATCATCACGCCGCCCACCACGACCTGAAGTCGTCCACGTCGTGCGTTTGAAGCCGTACTACGCTCTATAGGACTGTGGATCTTATGTGTTTCAAATGACTCTTTAGTTTTCCGTTCTTTTTATGTGCTTTGTTTTATTTTGTGTTGCATCGGGGCGATGCACTTTTTAAGGGGGGAGTAATGCCGCGCGCCAAGTAGGCAGCGCGGACGTAGCCTAACGGTTATCACGGTTATCGCGCTTGCCTCCCACGCGAATGGCCAGGGTTCGATTCCTGGCCGCGGCTACGCATTTTTGTTTACACTGTAATGTGATGTTCTGGTGAATTCGAGAACCGTCTAGCTGATTCGAGGTTAGAATGTTCTACGCGTCGAACCTTCTACATCGAATGCTCCAGAAGCCAACGCGTGTACAAAAGCGGCTCCGCCTGGCAAGCAGGAGTCAGTTTTCAACCCAGCGCTCGACTCTGCTGTCTCGCCGACTCCGACGCTCGCGACGCTTTGTTATTATTTTCTATTCCCTTTTGTTTTGGCACAAGTTCATTACATTAAACGTTTATTTCTTCCTGTTTATTTATTGTCATTCTGGTCACCACCCGTGACAATATATACATTTATGTAAGGGACGTCTAAATAGCTACGAAATAGATCGGAGCCCTAATGCCTGCCAAGAATAGACCAAGTATAGCAAAAAGTAAACTATTCGTAGTATATCCGAGAGGCGCACCGCAGCACATCGAAGAAATCTTTAGACTCGCTGCTCCACTCAAAACTACTAACTTTCCTGGTACCTTTATGCCCCAGCCACTCCCCTGCCCCCTTTTCTCTCCGATCTCAGTAAACAATTGGTTAGAAAGAGTCGTACCCCTTTTATTTGTATTTTTTTATTAAAGACATATTTAATCAATCAAAAATTACCAATGCTCCGATTCGATGAGTCGCACAATTTGGTTCTGCCTGCGGAGCCGTGGGTACGGCACACATTTTGCTCAACTGGTCATGCGCTCTAACGTCGGCGCTCTAGTGTCGCGCGCTCTAGAGGCGCTCTCTCCCCCCCAGTGGCCTCACACAACACCACCCTCACAAAACCTTTTTACTATACTTCGTTTCAGCTTCGGTCCGAGCGCGGCCGATGTTATGAGCCGAAGGACCAATCAAACAGACCAAAAAGCGCAGCGTCATGGTGTGCTCTCTGCGCTTGATAGGACTATCGGGCGGAGGAGCACGCACAGAAAGACGGCGAATACCGGCTGGTCCTATCAACTGCAGAGAGCACGCCATGACGTTTTGCCTCTTTTGCTGTTTGATTGGCCCTTCAGCTCATAGCATCGGCCGCGCTCGGACATAAGCTGAAACGAAGTATAACGCCACAGCAGCACTAACGCTCTTCTTTTCCCTGCAAATACTGCAATATCATCGGCATAGATCATTATCTCGATCTCAACATCACCCAACCGGTAACCACGACAGTCCTCGCTGCCTAAAATACTTGAGCATAACAATTTAAAATACACATTAAAAAATAAAGGTAACAGAGGGCACCTTTTCCTGACTGATGACAACAAACCGAGGCTATGTAAACACATTTACTATCCTGTACTGTTTACACCTGCTAATTGTATTGCAGCAATTAAGCTCAAATAATTTCCACTGCCAGTGATATATATATTTTTAATGTCAATGGTGTCGAATTGAAATTAGATATTAAATGTGTCGAAGTTGAAGTTTATGAAACATCACGTGTTGATGAAACGATCTGTCAATGAAACGTCGTCCGATGAACTGATTGCAGTGCCAATAAGTGGCGACTGCTAGTAGAATTTCGGGAAAACATTCTGCCGGCTCCCGGGAGACTAGACACTACCCAGGAATTACCTTTGGTTCTTGTTTGGTTTGCAATCTTCTCAGTTTTTTAACAGTTTAGTAGTGCCGCTTCACATATTAAAGATTGCTTAGTTTGTAGTTGCCTACGGAATAGGCTGTGTGTAATAAACTTCTAGGAGATTTTACAACAATCCCTAGTGTCTGTTTACGTGCCTTTATGGAAACACCTGGGCGAGTGCTTTTTTTTTTCTTTTTTTGGTGGTGGTGGTGGTGGGGGGGGGGGGGCTAAGTGTTTGCTCGATGTTTTAAATGGGTTTATCAAGTTCGAAACGTCTTAAATAAGTTTGAGATGTCCAACCTTCTTTTATATCTAAATACAAAGTTGTTTTAATTTTTTTATTTGATATGCACGGGCTACGGTCCGTTCGTCGAAAGACAAGTCGTAACAGGGCGATTTGTAGCAGGCCAATTGGTCGCGTAGGTCTATTCGTCATAGGGCTATTCGTCGCAAGGGCATCTAGTCAAAAACTGGGTTTCTTTTATTTTAGTTTATATTTTTTAGGAAAGTTTTGAACGAACATTTCAATGCTTACAGCTTACCGGAATTCGGGAAAGGGGGAGGGGGGGGGGGGACATGGAACGTGTTTGTATAAAAGATAAAGTTCAGAAGTCTTCCAAGAAAAGTTCAAACACCGCCTTGTTGTCCGCATTCTTTTGGAGTTTCGGAAAAGTTGGAGGCTTTTCTTCTAAACATCCTTTGTCCGATCCTTTGCCTGGTTGCTTCCTCTTAAGCTGACGGTGCACGTGAGGCTGCGTGTTCGCCGGGCCAATCTTATCACCCAAGTACAACAGTCTGATTGGTTCAGCAAGCGAAGCGAATAAAACTATTTTCGTTAACTGACACCTGCGTAGTTGTCCTTTCAAAATTGCTGAAACATATTTATAATGCCCGTGTCCCACTAGAGCGACAGACAGAGACAAAAGACAGCGACAAGCCTAAAACCCATGCAGCATGCTCGCGATGGTACCTTTGGCAGGCGTTTAGTGGTTCGGAGCTCGTGAAGTAAGCACGAGCGACTGCAAGCGTGCCAAAGCCACCCTCGCGTGCATGATGCTCGTGTTTGAGCATAGCCTCCTTTATTCTACAAAGCCTCTCAAATCTCGAAAGACTCTGGTTTGAGGCTTGTCGTTGTCTTTTGTTTCTGTATGTCGCTCTAGTGGGACACGGGCATAACTCGGCTGTGGCGTATACCCGCAGACATAGACAGCGTCTACTGCGAAAGTAGAGAATTTAAGCGAAATCTTAAACATTGTGCTACAAAGCAAAATACCAAATGAGGGAGAACTTTCGTTCGTAATTCATACTTTTGAAGCAATATACTCGATAAATTGTGAAGATTAAACACATAAGAAGCTTTTAATAGCGTGAAAAATCGTCATCTGGACGAATTGCCCTATAAAGAATTGCCCTATGACGAATTGCCCTATGCGAGAAATTGCCCTGCTACGAATTGTCTTTCGACGAATAGTACAGTGACAACAAATAATATGTTTCACATTTCATACGATTGCGGTAAAAAGAAATACTATAGGCAGCTATAGCACGATGGTAAAGAGAACCATAGGACCAGCTATAGAATAAGCTATAACAAACCATACAGAGTGCAATAGGCGGCTTAAGAAAAAATAGGTAAAGCCATAGGCTGCTATAGCACGGTGTCTAAAAAGTTCCATAGAGTAAGCCATAGAGATCTCCATACAAGGAGCTATAGACGGCTAAAGGAACCAAAAGAAAAACCATAGGCGGCTATAGCATCCTTTCAAAAGAGAGCCATAGAGACGATACAAGAGCCATAGATAGCCATAGGGGAGACCACTGAAAAAGCTATAGACAGCCATAGAAGCGGCTATAGCTATTTGGGCCAATTTTCTACAGCCGGCCATACAAAGGATTTTCTATAGCCGACCATAGGCTATTTCTGTATAGGATCAGCTTCTGTGCGGCAGTAAAAACTTGATATTTGCAAAGGAAGTAGGGGTTGTCGATCGCTTCGAACTTAACGGCTGGTTCACTCAGACCCGTTTTCTTACGTCACGTTACTAAAACTCAACGGGAAATCTGTGCATCGTATTAAGCGTGGCTACCGATTCAAGGGGATAGCCTGGCACACGACATTCTAAACACGAATGTTTCGGTGACGACGAGTTAGGACGGTGAGTTACCGTGGCAACCAAGGACACAATTCTCGTCGTAACGTAACGTAAGGAGTTGCGCGCGGTTCAACTTTTCACACAGCACCGCTTTCTTACGTTACAGTGTACTACAGTGCATTACAGTGTACTAGAATACTTGGGTAGTGTTGGGACCGGAGCAGCTCGGCAACGGGAGCTCGTGAGGGCGCGTGTATTGACAGTTCGTGGCGGCGCTGTAGTCGAGTTATCCGGAAAAAATCGCGCAGCCCGCCTTTTATTATTATTATTTTTTTTTTCACTTTGAGCGGTGCACGTGTCGGTACTCCGTTTCACCCCCGTGGTTTCCCCTTATGTTGTACCGCAGCGAAGGCTAGAAGCGTGAGCTCATAGCGTTGGCAGCTGCTTTTGGTGCACGAGAGCTTGTGCCGCCGAGATGTGCCCTAAAGTAAGGAGCTCGCGCAGGTACAACACAAGGTAAAACAGAGTATAAAGCACATTAAAAAAAAAAAAAAAAAAATCGGTATTTTCAATTTTTTTTTTTTTATTCTTGCGGTAGGCAAAGGGTTAATGAACGGTTTAATGTGCCATGTTGCAATTGCAGCTTTAAAGGGAGCCATTATAAAGGCCAACCCAATTTAGAAAGTTCGCGAACAAACAACGAACTTTGAGCGAAAGCAACAAGGCGCTCGTTTTTGTTGTGTTTGTCCGTCCCTTCTCGTTTTCCTCCTCAAGCTTAATTATCTCTACCAACCCGCTCGTTCTGTCCTGAGATCTTCATCGCTAAAATTTTGCCTTTCTTCGCTTAATTAAAAAACTGCGCGCTGAAAGCGCGAATGAGGTTGTGCTGATATTGATGCGTAGAAGAATGACACAGTTGTTTCTGTCCCCTCGTGAACTCGACAGCGTGTCTTCGGTAGCCTCGCCGGCGCAACACATCAAGGCGACTAAAGCGCGAGACACATGGACGGCAGAATCGTCCGATCCGACGTCCGATCCGACAGTCCGAACGCCGCTCCGAATTGCCGCACGCGACAGTTTGAGACACACGCTTCCGATCTTGCATGCGACACGACGATCCGTTCGGCTCCGCCCAGGAGATCCAAGCACTTCAGCGGAGATCCGCGTTCATAGATCTCTGGTCCCAGATTGACGGTTTAGCTCGCACCAGCGAAGTTAAGAGCTTGTTCTCGCTAGGGAGTCTTTGCTGGGGCCATCTTTCTCAAATGGGTCAGCGGGATTCACGCGTCCGGCTTCCCGTCGCCCGCCCCGTTATCGCGTTCGCTTCGTCCCGCCAGACCCAGTACGTCATCATGACGTTCGCGCTAGCTGTGCTGTCATTGGCTGGACGGATCCGACAATCCGTCCGCTGTGCGAAACTATCTGGCGCGTTGGACGCACGTCGGATCGCCGATCCGACGTCTGAAGCGACCAAATTTTTCGGATCAGGCAGTCGTACTGCCGGATCGGACGTCGGATCGGATGGATTTTTCGCGCATGTGTCTCGCGCTTAAGTCACTATTCTACATATTATTTTCATAACGCGGTTTCTGAATCAAGCAAAGAAAGGCAAACTTTTACGATAAATTTCGCGAACCTCTTTGCCTTTTCGCGAATTGTCGAAATTCTGTTTGCCTTTAATAATGACTCTTTTTAAACTGCAATTGCACCATGGCCAATTAAGCCGTTAATAAACAAGTTAACTAACAGATTTTGTTTAATTATTGAACATTGCAACGGTTATTCACCTATAGATATAACGAAAGACGGTATCCACATATCTGCCACATCCTTTTTCTGTAAAATATGTAAAGGTATGTAAAGAATAAAACAAAAACACTCTGTATGTCTGCGTGAACCAGATACGCCCCCTGTGGAACCATGGGTCTTTCCCTTCGAAGACCCAGCTCAGGCGAGACTTACCTGGTTGTCAGAAAGCAGCTGTCGGTTAAATGTATTGTTATGAGCGTGTAAGTTTCAGATGGTTTACCCTCAAGAGGATAATGCGCTGCATATTGTAACCATGTATGTGCTGCACATTTTAACCATTATTTGAACGCCGTGCTGTAAACTATTAAAACTTTTTCCTTGCCTGATCTACGTGTGCTCATGTTTTCTGCTCAAAATGATGTGAAATAGTTGCTTGTTTTCTTTGAATCTTATAAAGCATTACTTGTTCAGCCCACGTTGTCTCAGTTTTGGGCTTAAGTTCAATGTTAAAACGCGTGATAAAAATTGTCACGGCTTATAAGCCATTTCTCAAGTGAACGTCGGGTGGTCCTCGGATGCTTGGAGAACATAATATAGCGCTTCACGACAGGGACGAAGAGTAGGAACGAGACAGCACAGTCCTCGGATGGTCGTGGCAGCCATGAAGAAATATAAGATTCTCACCTTTTTGCGACCGTCGCTTGGGTGGTTCGTCGCATAAATGAACACAAGAATGAGTGACAAGTGAAGCGAGCTGATTAAGGTCAAGAAATAGAAGACGAGCAAGAAAAGAAGACAGAGAAGTCAACCTGGGGTATTAAAAACATTCTAAAACAATCTCGGACTTTAGTATGTGCCGTTTCGTTCTATTATGAAATAAGATAGGAAAAAAAAAAAAAAAAAAAACTGCTTCCAAGTTTTAGATATTCCTTTCATATATCTAATGTTCGTCCTTTGCGACCAAGGAAATGGGCATTTCATTTAAAATGCTCACCATCCGACAAACCGAAAGTCGCAGTTAATTCTTCGCTGAAACAACTTGAAATTCGCTTCTTTAAAGTCGCAATTGTTTTTATGTAAAGGAAGGGTAATGTAGATTGTACCGTCCAATGCATTGAAGCATCATGTTGCTAACGGTCGTGCCGCAGCGTCATTGATGCCGCGGTACGACCGCTGGCAGGTCGTAGCTGTACCAGAAATCCTATGTGCACTCCACCAAAGCGGCACCAAAGATTCATATTTTCGCGCGTGCAGCCGCGCATGCGCACACCTTCCGGATAAGGCGCCGGACGCGACACCTGTCGCGATCAATACCACGCGCTTCAGGCGAGCCCCTCCGGTCCCAACACCACCCAAGTATTCTAGTACACTGTAGTCTAACACCCGTGCAACACGGGCAACTCGAATGCCATTTACAACGAATGACATTCGAGCGGACGGCCAATCAGCGTGCGACACTCCGGGCGTAGCGCATTCCACGCGCGACAGATTGCGAGCTGATTCGCCGACCACACAAATGTCATTCGTTGTAAATGGCATTCGAGTTGACTGTGTGGCGCGGGTATTAGTCACCGAAACATTCGTGTCTCGAATGTCGCGTGCCACGTATACCTCCTCGAATAGGTAACCACGCTTGATATGAAGCACAGATATCCCGGTGGCTTGTACGTAACCTTACGTAACGGAACGCAAGGAATCGGGGCTGTGTGAACCAGCCTTAAAATTGTCGACGATTATATACAATTCCGGCTTGCGTCCGTGTAACTATACTTTCGCCATTATTGAATTTCAACCTACGTGCTCACCATCAACTTCGTCAAACAGACTAAAGCATAAAAGTTCGAAAAAACTTGATTTATACGTACATTTTTCGTAATCATCTGCCGTGGACATGCTCGGTTCCATTTCAGTGTAAGATATATTCGCAGGGTGTTTCTGCGAATACTTTCATAAATCCCCACAAAAATTGATTGAAGAAAAAACCCTACAAAAACTGTTCGTGTCGGAAAGCAGGTCGATCTCCGAAGCCGACAGATCTCTAGTATGTCCAGTGCTAGGCCATGGCGAATGGAAAAATGACTAACTTTACATGCCATGCTGCGCCAGGGCAAACTGTCTCTTCAAGTTCTTCGAAGACCGAGCACTTCATAATATCAAGGAAGCTATTTTGACGAGACGTGAACAAATTTAAACAATTACTACAACTGTTGCAAATGATGTCAAAGAAATTAAAAAAAAAAGAACTATGTTCAGTTATCCTGACGTCAAACGCCGCAATAGTGCTTTAGTGTGATGGTAGACGTCTGAATAGCAAATAACTATGGACATACCTTTCGTATGTGACGAAATGTGTGTTCAAAATAGTTTTACAATTATTTCGAACCTGGATGTCGAAGTAGCCACTTCCTAGAAAAAAAAAAAAAAAAAGGCATCTCAAATCGTGAAATGTTAAGTCCTTTCCGGTTACGTGTTCGATATTCGCGGGGAGAGCAACACGGGAGATGCAGATTTACGACTTTGTTGTCAGGGGTAGAAGAGAGAAGGCACACAGGTCTCAAAGAAACGACTGTTGCTATTGGCGACGTGCGCGACCGAAAGCGTCGCTGTGGTCAGCCTTCCACGATTGGCCGAACGCTGACTATGACGTCAGAAAAGGATTTATCATCGACGGAAATAAGAGGAATGAAAGAACTTTAATTTTGACAATGTTGGCAGTGTTCCTTTGAGAGCGCAATGATTTCAAGCTTCCACCATGCTATTTACAAACACCATCGAACTTGTTGTTTGCAAGCTAATGACGTCACAAGAGGGAACCGTAGGAGGGCGCCACTAAAACATCTCGCCGCTAATAAGCTTGACAGTGTATAGCAACAATTATTTCCGGTGTTTACAAATCCAGTGCCCAGCATACGATCCCCCCAGCCCAGCGCGCGCGTATCTGTCGCTTCAGAAACCAAGCATATCACGGGTCATACGCACGAACACTGATCACATCACCGGCCAGAAACGATGTATCAAAGCCGTGTTCGTGAGATCCCCCTGCCGTGTGGAAGTCTTCACAGCTCAACTTTTTGCTATTTTTCTGACATTTTTCTTCTCCGCCTTTATTGTTAGCATCTCTGTTGTCTGTTTTTTTTTTTAATGCGGGAGCATTACCTGGCTCAGTCAGCGAAAAAGCCGTCGGCAAAATCCGTTGTCAAAATCCGTGACTTGTCCAACACAATCCAACATAATAATAATAAAAAAAAAACTCTGGTCACGTGACCTCCCTGGTTACGTGAGCACGAAACCATCCCCTGCCTGGTTTCGCGCTATCCGTTGCGGCAATACAACTAGGGAAAAGGTAGTTCTTGCGCCTTCTCACATCGTAAAAGAAAGCTGAGGTGCCCTCATAGTTGTTTTTTTTTCTTCTCTTTTTTGCCACTTATTTCACACCCCTTGCCTGTACATATTTCACACCAAGATATGCAACGAGTCAAGCTATCCAATATTGGACCTCTTGACGAGTTGGACCTCTTGACACATCGAGGCACGAGTCAAGAGATCCAATATAGGTCAAGAGGTACAACGCGTCAAGAGGTCCAATAATGGACCTCTTGACTTGTTGGACCTAAAGTCCCTCTTAGTTGGACCTCTTGACTCGGAATCGGGGGGGGGGGGGGGGGGGGGGGGGGGGGCGCCCGTGAGAAAATGCTGTACGAGGGGGAGGTGGGAGAGGAGGCCCCAGCAAAATGGAAGATTTCGGGGGGGAGGGGGGGGGGCGTGCCCCATAGGCCCCTCCCCCGAAATCTACTGTAAAACCCTTTATTTTCGCGGCCCCTATTTTTCGCGAATCGGTCACAGATGACATAATCGCGACCACTAAATTTCGCGAATTCCAGACGCCTGCATTTAAAATCTTAAAGACCGAAATTGTCGCGCGCCCCTAAAATTCCCGAATTCTTCAATTCGTGAAATTCGCGAAAATTGAGGGCTCGCGAACATTAAGGGTTTTACAGTATTCTTCCCTCCCGGGCCTGATGTAACATGCGGGCGATGGGCTCTCAGTAGTGTCTGTGATAGCACGAGATAAGGCGGCATAAGAGGAGCAAACATGAGGAATGGTGAAAATTACCAAGCTCGGGAGCGGGTTCCATGTGTCTCTAATAATGTCGCAACTAAATCCGAGGAAATTGTCCGGAATCGTGCAGCAGTATAGCGTCTGCCCGGGAAGCCAAAGGAATGGCTCAACGAGAGGCAGACGCTGGAGAAACAGGCGCACGGAAGGCTGAAACATTTTATGCTTCAGGCCATATTTGGGGACCGATGAAGGGCTGCTATTACATGTTTAGGCGTGATCGACTCAGTCCTGGTCGATCACGCTGCACTCCCTTCGTCCCGAAGCTGACAGTGCAGAATAAACTGCACGCTCGTTCGACCTTTCGGCGTCACACCACGTGATCGCCTTTATATCTGTAAATGCTCGCGCGGGGAGAACGAGGTAAAGCGAGAAGAAGCGTATTATTGGTGGCACTACCGAAAATATGGCTTCCACAGCGCTTCTACCGCACTGTAGGCCAAGGGGTTAACGGAGTATAGTTTGTGCCCCGACTTTCACCCCGAGATGCGACGATACGCTATGATATTTTACGAAAGGTCGTTGAGTACGCATTAACTGAAGAGCCCAAAAGCACTCCCCACAATTTAGAACCACCAAGAAAAAAGGAGAAAGGGTGTGAAGGAAGTGTGTGCGATGACCTATTGAGCCAAACAACGGCAGCGCGGCGGATGTAACCGGACACGCCGGGAGGGACGGCCCAGGCGGCTGGCAACGGAGGCGCACGGGACGCCTGGAAGCAACAGATTAGGCGTGGCCAGACAGAAAAAGAGATAAAGTGTAAAGAGTTGTGAAGTAGAGAATAATATAAAATGTGAAGCAACAGTGAGCAGAAAAAGTTTTGATATGGTCGGGGCGGTTATAATCTACGCTGATTCCGGAGTCAAGTAGGTTATCTCTTCTTTGGAGAGAAAAAGGGAAGGCGCGGACACATTGTTCTCAACAGTGCTCATGGTGATTGACTCGATGATTTCCCTACCAAATCTGTTATGATGCCCTCCAAGAACCTTTCTCTTCCTGAAACAGGGATCGCAGTCAGTGCATGTGCGGGCATGAATGACTATGGAGTGAAAGGAATCAGCTGACGAACGGGAAACCTCTAAATACAACCCCAAGATTCTCGGACAGGCGAGCGCCGTTACTACTTACGCCATCTATCGGCCGCCGCTGCGCCGGCGCCCGTAACTCAATGGACCAAAGCGATCTTTTTTTATACAAAGAAAACTAATAACTCAATCCCTTTGCACTTTTGTGTCACGTTTTAATACGTTGCCCTCAACCTCCACGAGAATTTTCGTGGCCCTGGGTTTATATTAAGTCTGGCCAAAATGCAACCAAACTTTTACTCATTGGTTCCTATGGCGAACCGCAGAAAAATCATACGTCTTTTCAACATTCGATGCAAACCCTAAGAAAACCACACGATCAATTTAGTTGCATTTTGCTATATATATAGCCAATGTCTCTAGCTCCATGGAAACAGTTTTTATTTTCAGATTACTTAAATTTAAAGTGGTTCCCCAGGGCTTTAAATACCAAAAAGAATCCGCAGTTGGTGAGGAGACTCGAGGATTCAGTGACGTTGTTGCGTTTATAAATACATTTTTTTAGCAACATATGTAATGTATAACAAAACAGCAACTACGCTGAATATTTTTTTAATTGATAAACACAAAACCTAAAGCAGGTTTTTTTTTTTTTTTTTTTTTGTTCTTATCGCGTAATTAGCTCAAATACATTATACTTAAAGCGCTGAATAATTAAGGAGTCAAAGCGTTTTTTGATCCGAACTATCTTTTACAAAGTGTCCAAATTTCATTTCACCAGCTATTCCACTTCCAAGAATGGTATTAAAAATAAAAATGCCAAAATGAGTGGGCGTGGTCCAGACACTTTGGCAAACGGGACATGAAGAGTACCATTTATGGCGACATTTAGCACGCTGTTACTGCTAATTAATCAATCTTATGTAGGTTTGCTTCGCGTGCGCCCAAGAGCGTTTGAAACGGTCCAGTATCTCTTAAGTCATCACAACCTCAGACGTCAAAATCAGGCAAAAAAGGGGTGTGTCCCAGAAATTTGGGCATACGCGCCGCCAATTGTACCATCAATGGCGACACTCAGTACTCTATAAGCCATAATAATGCATCTCCTCCAGTTCTCCGACGCATATGCCCGAGAGCTTTTGAAGCGGCCCAGAATTTATTTAGTTATCACTCTCCAAAGCTTGCCTCAACCGTCAAAATAGACCAAAAAAGGGGCGTTTCCCACAAATTTGGGCATACGCGCCGTCCATTGTACCATCAATGGCGACACTCAGCAGTCTGTAATTCATTATAAGAAATCTCCTCTATGTGTATGACGCGCATGCCCGAGTACTTTTGAAGCGGCGCAGAATTTATTTAGTTATCGCTCTCCAAAGGTTGCCTCAGACGTCAAAATCGGCCAAAAAGGGGGCGTTCCCCACAAATTCGGGCATACGCGCCGTCAATTGTACCATCAATGGCGACACTCAGCAGTCTGTAATTCATTATACAGAATCTCCTCTAGGTCTATGACGCGTATGTCCGAGTGCTTTTGAAGCGGCCCAGAATTTATTTAGTTATCGCTCTCCAAAGGTTGCCTCAGACGTCAAAATCGGCCAAAAAGGGGGCGTTTCCCACAAATTCGGGCATACGCGCCGTCAATTGTACCATCAATGGCGACACTCAGCAGTCTGTAATTCATTATAAGGAATCTCCTCTAGGTCTATGACGCGTATGCCCGAGTGCTTTTGAAACGGCCAAGAATTTATTTAGTTATCGCTCTCCAAAGGTTGCCTCAGACGTCAAAATCGGCCAAAAAGGGGGCGTTTCCCACAAATTCGGGCATACGCGCCGTCAATTGTACCATCAATGGCGACACTCAGCAGTCTGTAATTCTTTATAAGGAATCTCCTCTAGGTGTATGACGCGTATGCCCGAGTGCTTTTGAAGCGGCCCAGAATTTATTTAGTTATCGCTCTCCAAAGGTTGCCTCAGACGTCAAAATCGGCCAAAAAGGGGGCGTTCCCCACAAATTCGGGCATACGCGCCGTCAATTGTACCATCAATGGCGACACTCAGCAGTCTGTAATTCATTATAAGGAATCTCACCTAGGTGTATGAAGCGTATGCCCGAGTGCTTTTGAAACGGCCAAGAATTTATTTAGTTATCGCTCTCCAAAGGTTGCCTCAGACGTCAAAATCGGCCAAAAAGGGGGCGTTCCCCACAAATTCGGGCATACGCGCCGTCAATTGTACCATCAATGGCGACACTCAGCAGTCTGTAATTCATTATACAGAATCTCCTCTAGGTCTATGACGCGTATGCCCGAGTGCTTTTGAAGCGGCCCAGAATTTATTTAGTTATCGCTCTCCAAAGGTTGCCTCAGACGTCAAAATCGGCCAAAAAGGGGGCGTTCCCCACGAATTCGGGCATACGCGCCGTCAATTGTACCAACAATGGCGACACTCAGCAGTCTGTAATTCATTATACAGAATCTCCTCTAGGTCTATGACGCGTATGCCCGAGTGCTTTTGAAGCGGCCCAGAATTTATTTAGTTATCGCTCTCCAAAGGTTGCCTCAGACGTCAAAATCGGCCAAAAAGGGGGCGTTTCCCACAACTTCGGGCATACGCGCCGTCAATTGTACCATCAATGGCGACACTCAGCAGTCTGTAATTCATTATAAGGAATCTCCTCTAGGTGTATGACGCGTATGCCCGAGTGCTTGTGAAGCGGCCTAGTATTTATTTAGTTATCGCTCTCCAAAGGTTGCCTCAGACGTCAAAATCGGCCAAAAAGGGGGCGTTTCCCACAAATTCGGGCATACGCGCCGTCAATTGTACCATCAATGGCGACACTCAGCAGTCTGTAATTCATTATAAGGAATCTCCTCTAGGTGTATGACGCGTATGCCCGAGTGCTTTTGAAGCGGCCCAGAATTTATTTAGTTATCGCTCTCCAAAGGTTGCCTCAGACGTCAAAATCGGCCAAAAAGGGGGCGTTCCCCACAAATTCGGGCATACGCGCCGTCAATTGTACCATCAATGGCGACACTCAGCAGTCTGTAATTCATTATACAGAATCTCCTCTAGGTGTATGACGCGTATGCCCGAGTGCTTTTGAAACGGCCAAGAATTTATTTAGTTATCGCTCTCCAAAGGTTGCCTCAGACGTCAAAATCGGCCAAAAAGGGGGCGTTTCCCACAAATTCGGGCATACGCGCCGTCAATTGTACCATCAATGGCGACACTCAGCAGTCTGCAATTCATTATACAGAATCTCCTCTAGGTCTATGACGCGTATGCCCGAGTGCTTTTGAAACGGCCAAGAATTTATTTAGTTATCGCTCTCCAAAGGTTGCCTCAGACGTCAAAATCGGCCAAAAAGGGGGCGTTCCCCACAAATTCGGGCATACGCGCCGTCAATTGTACCATCAATGGCGACACTCAGCAGTCTGTAATTCATTATACAGAATCTCCTTTAGGTCTATGACGCGTATGCCCGAGTGCTTTTGAAACGGCCAAGAATTTATTTAGTTATCGCTCTCCAAAGGTTGCCTCAGACGTCAAAATCGGCCAAAAAGGGGGCGTTTCCCACAAATTCGGGCATACGCGCCGTCAATTGTACCATCAATGGCGACACTCAGCAGTCTGTAATTCATTATACAGAATCTCCTCTAGGTCTATGACGCGTATGCCCGAGTGCTTTTGAAACGGCCAAGAATTTATTTAGTTATCGCTCTCCAAAGGTTGCCTCAGACGTCAAAATCGGCCAAAAAGGGGGCGTTCCCCACAAATTCGGGCATACGCGCCGTCAATTGTATCATCAATGGCGACACTCAGCAGTCTGTAATTCATGATACAGAATCTCCTCTAGATCTATGACGCGTATGCCCGAGTGCTTTTGAAACGGCCAAGAATTTATTTAGTTATCGCTCTCCAAAGGTTGCCTCAGACGTCAAAATCGGCCAAAAAGGGGGCGTTTCCCACAAATTCGGGCATACGCGCCGTCAATTGTACCATCAATGGCGACACTCAGCAGTCTGTAATTCATTATACAGAATCTCCTCTAGGTCTATGACGCGTATGCCCGAGTGCTTTTGAAACGGCCAAGAATTTATTTAGTTATCGCTCTCCAAAGGTTGCCTCAGACGTCAAAATCGGCCAAAAAGGGGGCGTTTCCCACAAATTCGGGCATACGCGCCGTCAATTGTACCATCAATGGCGACACTCAGCAGTCTGTAATTCATTATAAGGAATCTCCTCTAGGTCTTTGACGCGTATGCCCGAGTGCTTTTGAAACGGCCAAGAATTTATTTAGTTATCGCTCTCCAAAGGTTGCCTCAGACGTCAAAATCGGCCAAAAAGGGGGCGTTTCCCACAAATTCGGGCATACGCGCCGTCAATTGTACCATCAATGGCGACACTCAGCAGTCTGTAATTCATTATAAGGAATCTCCTCTAGGTGTATGACGCGTATGCCCGAGTGCTTTTGAAGCGGCCCAGAATTCATTTAGTTATCGCTCTCCAAAGGTTGCCTCAGACGTCAAAATCGGCCAAAAAGGGGGCGTTCCCCACAAATTCGGGCATACGCGCCGTCAATTGTACCATCAATGGCGACACTCAGCAGTCTGTAATTCATTATTGGGGAGGAGGACAGACCGTGACGCCCCAAGCGGTTAACCTAACAACTACACGGATGGGGACAACAAATACAATGACGCAGCGTTCGGCCGACATAACCGAACGCGGCGTCAGCGTTCGGCTGGGGTTCGTGTTCTCCGGCGAGGGGGAGGAGGGGCTGTTTTGTTTCCACTACGGCCTGCATGAACAATGCAGCATGCACGATTCCAGCTCAGCACAAAAGTTGAAGTGGGTCAAGCTCGCATTCTCTGAGGAGAGATCCGGCACTTAACGTCGCTTCGTCGATTGTTAGTATTTTTTACATTAAACTGCGCCCCGCGCTCTATTGTAGAAGATGACATGGCCATGCCCATAAGGCCTGTCGGCATGTGCACAGGCCTTGTGTTGAGTAAACACCAAGCGTGGGGAAAACAAACGGGTCAGAGCGCCCCCTATAGTTCGATCTCATGCCCAATAAGGAATCTCCTCTAGGTGTATGCCTAGACGAGATTCTGGGAAGCGGGTAGTGTTTTATTGTTTGACAGCGTGTACCTGTAACCTTGGGTTATGTGAGGATCCGAAAGGGTGACAGAGTACACCCAGTGCTTTACTATTGTCTGGTGCGGGTTGGCCTTCCTAAGAAAGCGTCCTGAAGATGATTCATAATAGGCAAAAGCGTCGGTAATAAAGTTGACAGTGAAGGGGAGGTGGTTCCAGTCCAGGTGTAGCCCGAAACCATGTTGGCTGACACTTTGTGCAGCTTTTGACTCTGTAGAGTTTGAAAACTAAAAAAAAAAAAAGCAGAAACGTGCAATCTGAGCAAAAACCTGATAATCAGAGTATTATTGTATTTTATTTCGTGTGCTCTCCTGACAGAGCATCGTTTTATTATAAGCGTGCTGCCCTGGCAGTTAAATGCTTTTCGTGAATAAACCTTCAACTAAGCGTAAGTGTGCAAATGAGCTGGTGTGAATGGCACATTACCGAAACCCCCGGACAGCCGGTAAAAAAAACGACAGACATTCAAAAGTGTTTTAAGTGTCGGTCCTTTACCTCCAGTATCATGTTTTCTGACAGGCACATGAGTAAAACTTTTCAGTAAGTCGCATACCCATTTGTTTTTATACCAATGGTTTTTATTTCTAGTAATTTGGCTCCACCCTAAAGACTGTTTCTTAACTACCTTAGTCTTAACAAATGTAAGGTAAAACATCTACAAAGCACTGTTATGCCTCAAAACTCGATACAGAGAAATTCGATGAAACGGCCCTAAGCAATTCGATGAAACGGCGTTCGATGAAATGGCGTTCGATTAAATGTCCATTCATTCGATGAAACGGTGTTCGATGAAATGTCCGCTAGCCGTCCGCAATGCCTGCTGGAAAGCTCAGCTATTTGAACTTCCAAACGTGTATTTACACAAAAATATCCATGCAGCAAAAAGTCTCTGCACCGAAAAGTCCGTGCTCCGAAATGTCGGCACCGAAACGACCTACACCGAAACTTCCTACACTGAATTGTTCGGATCCCCAGTCTGAAGAATCCAACAACCTTGCGAATAAAGACAGAGCCATTTGACTGTCCTTGTATTTTTCTAAATTTGTAAAACGCCAAGTATCCGGGCTCATCAGAGATTTAAAGGACCCATGAAACGAATTTTGGGCTGGAGTAAATCAATTTATATTGGGATTTTACTAATAGCACATCGTTCAGTGGGCCAAAAGAACAAAGGTAGAAAGTCAGAAGCCTGACTTTCGCTACAGAAATTTGCAAAACATAGCGGACTATTTCGTACCTCCTTCCCTTCGTAAACTCTCCGCCTTTTCACTGTGATACATCCGCGGACCCCGCAGCGCGTCACCGGGCTACTAGCCACCATAAAGGGGTATCCACACGAAGGAGAACTCCGCGGACGGATGTCGTGACGTCAGCAACCCGGGAAACTCCGTCCCCGGCTCCGCCGCGCGCACTTGCGGAGTTCTCATGCTAAGAGTACGAAGCCTCCGCGCCTCCGCCACGGAGGAGAACGAGAGAACGGCGCCACGAGGCGTCAAAAAGGGGTGACGTATGTCTCACGTGATGCGCGCTCCGCGGAGGAAAGGAGCGGATTTCTCCTTCGTGTGGATACCCCTAAAACCGGGCCCCCGCAGCGCGTCACCAGGGCCCAAGCGCACGTCACACGACACCGGACCTCACTTAATCCCTTTACCCCTAAGCTGACATTGCGGTGGAAGCTACGCGCTTGCCGGACCAATCAGCCGCCTCCCTTTCATCACCTGACCTCATTCTCTGCGGGTCGGTATGCGCGAGAGAGCGTGATCACGTGGAAAATGTGTGGCTGGCCCAACGAGCACGTAGCTTCCACAGCACTGTCAGCTTCGGGGTGAACGGGGTGAGGAAAGCGGAATTTTGAGCGACGGGCTAATCTTCTAGGGGGACAATGGCTGTGTCCGGGCTACACAAGGGAGATTCCGAGCAAGAGGGGACTCCCCCCTTTCCGACTTCTTGAACTGTTTGGTACAATGCGCGATTTATGAGTTGAGGAGGAAAGCTAAACAGAAAAAAGTTGAAAAAGCGTTTCATGACTCCTTTAAGCCATAACTGCAGCGACTGGCGGCTTCATAATAATATATAAAAACAAAAGTTATGCAATCTTTCACAAGAGCAGTCGTTGAAACAGGGCGCTCTCGCACTACCCCTGACTACCCCATGCCTCCCGCGCTTGGAAATATTGAATTAAAAAAAAAAAAAGAAAGAAGCAATACTGGAACGGGGTGTGTGTGATTCATGCTGAAAGCGAGGAAGGAGGGGGGGGGGGGGGGGGAGGGTGCACTTATCATTCTTCTTTGTTCAGTATACCAGGAACTCTGTGATAACGTTATTGCCCGTTCAAGGTTTTCGAAACGCACAATGGGTCGCTTTAGAGCCTGCTTGCGGAATTCCTTCGGGTCGCTGGGGTGGGGCTTGATGGAAACGCTACAAGCTGTTCTAGCAGATGCACTGCTGTGAGGGTTTCATATGACTTCTCGCTCCTTGGCGCGCATCGCTGCACCAAATCCGAATGCCACGTGTCACTTTTCCCAGCACTGAGTCACTTCCGATGTCTCATGGTATAGGCTCCTTGCATTGACGTCACATCGCACACATTTGCACACCAAGTAAAAGGAGGAGAGGGAAGCTGCTTTTGTAAGAATTTTGAGTGAAGGGTTAATCTTCTATAATCTTCTGGGAGGAGAATAGCGACGCCTGTGCAAATCCGGAAGGCACAAAGGAGGGTCCTGATAAGAGGGGAGCTCCTTCTCCCCCTCTTCTCTGGAGGGTATCGGAAATGACGTCATGTGCAAGGAGCCTATCGAGGCGCTCGAGGGGGAAGGGGGGGAGAGGAGTCGCCACTGCGTTCTTTCTTGTGTTCGGGTTCAATGTTTCAAGCCCAAGTCTGTAAATAACGGGGAGGCTTGGGAGAAAGCTTCGAAAACCAGACAGCTTCTTGTGCAAATCGTGATTGATTTGAGCCTGAGCTACGAACTACGTGCATAATGAAATGTCCGAAAATATTTGTACCCTTTTTTTATCCCTTTCATCGCCTCATCTAAAACTTTCTGGTTTTCTCGTGCGTAAATGGCATCTTTAAAACAATTGTGATCTTGGGTGTTCCCTATTTTAGACAAGCTTAGTAGCACAAGTGTGACACAAATAGGCGGCGCACACCAAGTCACTGAGCCAGAAACTTTCTGGTTGTCGCGGGGTAGTCAGCACTGCATAGTGTACGCGTGTTTGTCCTCATGCGACTACCATTATATTGCCGGAGAAAAGCAGTTCTTTTCTTGGTCCTGACATTTAATTGAAAATATGGCATAGAATATAGTTGTCCTTCGATGCAAAAGGAACTATTTCCGAAAACGAGAAACGATCTCCAAATACTATTTTAAAGCATTCAATTAAACGGCTTTGATCAAATGGCGTTTGATTCAATAACGTTCGATTAAATGGCTTCGATGAGACGGCGTTCGATGAAGTGTCCGGAACCAATCACCAGCATTAATTTGAAATACGAGTTAATCTTTCCTAACTTGCTCAGTCCACGGATAAAACCACCTCATCTGGTTGGTTGCTAATATCAATTACCTAACTTTATTATAAATGCCATCAGTGACGTTTTTGCGGTGGCCCGTGACCTGCTTCTTTGTTTCTGTTTATTATTAGTAATTATTTGTTACAGATGTACAGACTATTTTGGCAGTGTATTTACCTTCCGCTCTATAACGACTTCGGGCCACGAGAGCGCATTCGATAAACAAGTACACAAAAGTAGTAATTGTGGTCGCGTTGTCAACTCCATCCCTTGCTTAATCATGTATACAATGCGTAGGAAGAAACGCGTTGATAGCAATATAAGGGGAGAAGCTTGGAAAATTGTTAAGCGGGCGTTGGTTTTTAAAAGCCGGGGATCTTGAAGATGTGTGACAAAACGCGGGGGTTTGCGGCAGGGGTATGGAAACGGGGCTTTCGGATTTGGATTATTTCTTAAACTAATCATGGTATGGGGCAGAATCGTAAATGTCGGCGAGGAGCACTTTATTCTGTCAGGAAGACCCGGCTTGCTTTTGTAAGTAAACGACCGTTGAAACAGATAACAGACATACACTGGATTCTCCAGTAGCTTCGAAAAGCCACGTTACGTTCTCCGCTCAAACCGTGACATTAAACTTTAAAAATACGTGGTACAGAAAAAACGATCAGATAGAAAAGCTACACAGACTGAGTGTGTTTAGTAGAAGAGCGTGTTGGTTGAAGTCATGGATGAAGAAAGAATAAACAATTAAAACAGGGACAACACAACTACATCTTTCATGCGAAAGATGTATTTGTATACATCTTTCACATTTCATGTGAAAGATGTAGTTGTGTTGTCCCTGTTTTAATTGTTTATTCTTTCTTCATCCAAGACTGAGTGTATCTCTGTTTCACCATAACTTGGTAAACGGCGAGAGCTACGATCCCCGTTGGCCAATCAGAGCAAGGGAGCGACGCACGAGACAGCTCTCCGTGGGAGGATCGTGTTTCGATGGCACATCGTCAAGTGCTTTGCTCCGATGCCCCGATTGGCTCACGAGGGTCGTAGCTTTATATCCTGTCTTCAAAGGACTGGCTCTCACAACGCTTGAGCGACCACTTAACCCCTCGCCTTGTCCTGTGCGGAAGGTACTCCGTGATAATGGTTTTGGCCGGTTCGACATTCTGACAAAATACAATGACACTTTTGTGAGCTGCTTGGAGATGTCTTCCGGGTAATCCGAGAAGTCAGACATACTGCTTTGGTACAAGATTATGTTCTGTATACCCAGGGATGGACCACATCGGACGCTGCAAGTCGTTCCAGCCAATGCAGCGCTGCGAGCGCTTCATTTGGCCTCGTGCCACACTCAGCGCATGTCACGTGCACGTGTCACACACTCGGAACTGATTTACCTCCGATGGCTCGTAGCGTCCGCTGCGGTCCATTTTAAGGTAGAACGGATCGTAACAGAGTACGCTGCTTTGTGTTTGCGAATAATGGATCGCTTAGAGTGGTTCACTGGTAAATCCTGCTTGAGTTCAGCCTGAGCTCGCAAACTCTGGGCACAATAAAACTTATGTGGCGTAGAAATAAAAGCTTCTGAAAATGTCGGTATCGTTTTTCTTTTTTTACTTGTAACTTTTGTTATTGCTTGGGACCGAGTTCGGCCCTGGAAGCTGTTTGCCGCACTGTAAATTTGTCCAGTTATTAGTGAGTGTAATGATTTTTATGTAGGTGATAGGCCCTCTTGGGAAGAACATATTAGAAATAGTTCAATGCTATATCTTGAAGACATTGCCAGATAACAACTCACAAATACTGGGTAAAAATGTCAAAGTTGCCTAGTTCGTGTATTTCGAAGCGCTGCATTTCGCATGGAGACAAAATAATGGAACACCACGCGATATAGTGTAAAATATTTTCCTCGAGAAAAAAAAGAAAAACGAAGTTTTTTTTTAATTGCACGCTGAAGTTGGGGAACTTTTCACATTGAAGCACGTTCGAAGCGTTGTAAATAATTTCAGTTATAAAACTCGAGTAAAAAAATATTTTTAGATGATTTACCGTTCCGGAAAGAATATACAAAAAACAATTCAACGCTATATCTAGAAAATATTACGAGATATGCACTCCTAAACATCAGGTACAAATATCAAAGTTACACGCACGCACACACGCACGAAGGTACACAATAACCTGAAAGCCGAATGCAGTGGCTGATGTACGAGTAGTGATCAAACTGTTTCTGCGGTTGACATCATGGGACGTCGCGTTCATGTGGGAGCTGTAAAGGTTTGGTGATCAAAAATGCACAATCATGACAATCAGAGCACATATCTCCAACATTTTTTACCCTCAACAACCTTCTCTCCCCCCCCCCCTTTTTTTTCTCGCTCAGAAAAAAAGAAAAGAAAAAGAAGGGAGATCATTTAATGGTGCGACTTTTGCCGACGGTGCACGCGCGCAAAAGTACATGTCAATCGCAAAAGTGTTATTTACAAGATAAAGTACACACGAAAGTGATTGTCGCTTTAGATGTCATTATAATTGGTTTGAGTAGTGCACCCATACAGTAGCCTAACCACATAGTTTTAACCCAACTACGTGAAAACGATCAGTTCTTTTGTTGACCCGTTCAAGACTGGCAGTTGTTGAAATATTTTAGCAAAGCGAAAACCGGGTATCGGCGCAAATGATAATCTATACGCAAACCCGAGCCCCTGAGACTTCAGCAGCGCCTCCGGTATATGTGTGCGTGTGTTCACCTCGATTAGAGAAGTCATTCCAGATATAGTCACGGCAGTCCGGAAAGTCGAAGTGCTTCCGTCGGATTCCAATTAATGCTCGGAGCCTTTATTCTTGGCTGTAGGTATAGGTTAGGTTAGCTCGCACCTCACGTGTGAACCTAAGAACACACGATTCCGTCAAAGCATTTTATGCTGCACAGGTTACGCCACCTCAGCTTATCGGATATCAGTGATACATTACAATAGACTTGAGTAGCTCTTGCTGTGTTGCAACTTACAAGCACAAGTAGAGAATTAAAGAAAAAAATATTATCTTCTTTTTTTATTAAAAACGAGCTTGCGAGAGCACGGTTATGGTCTCATCTCATATGTTGCGCTGTAGTACAGCATGGCGACACCACTGATTCAGATACTTTGGAGTTACTAGCGCATCGTAAAACCTCGTTGTCATCGGCGGCTTCCTGAACAAGGTTGCGGCATGACAGTAATATATTATATTGTGCCTACATTGCACTGTTTGCAACAGCAGACTGATATTTCATTATCGACAAGCAAACTCTACCTGCAAAAATTAAATGTAATACGAAGAGAATGCCCATAGTTTTAGTAATCAGTAATTTGTAATGTGATATAATTAAGTTTTAGTGATTTTTAAGAAAGGAATCGGTAATGTAAAACAGTTAGTTTTGGAAAATGCTTTTGCCATCTCTCGCCTAGAAGTCTCAAGAGGGCGACTGTACTAAAGTGATTAACCATTTCGAGAAGAGATAATGAGTTGAGAAAAATTAACGCAATATTGTAATTACACTCCCAAAATTTGACGGGTGAACTTGTACTTTAAACTTTTGTTTACGGAAAGGTGGAGTTCTAGTCACCGGTGTGGCCACGTGCAATATGACGTCTAAACGCGGCACTGGTCACTAGTAGGATCTCAAAACGCAATATAAAAATCCAAGGAACCGAAAAAAAAAAAAGGCTCTGCTTCGTATTATGAATTTTTGCAGATCTCAATATTTGGAGTTTCGGTCAAATTTCAGGACAAAAACAACGGTCTGACAGCCCCCAGCACTGTTTATTCTAACGTGTGTCCCATTTAGGCAACACCAGGTGGGTTGGGGTAAAAGCACCGGACATGTTAGAGTACGCACGCTGGCATGAATTCCCGTCCCGTAAACACTTTTTGTAAGGCTCGCCACTTCCTCTTCAAGTACCCAGGGTCACAATACACTCTGTAGTACCGTATTTTCCGGACTATATAAGTTTAGAAGTTGAAAATTCACCCGATGCGGACTATCTACAGTTGTGGACAATACAATAATATAATTTGTCTAGATCCTTCACTATGACAATCGTGAAGGATTTTATGAGTAACGGACTATACTAATGTTGATTTACGTACGATAAAGCTTCATCGTGAGCTAATACAGTAGGCGTTTGTCAAGGTCTGCTGAGTATGATACTTTTTACGTTCGGACTAGGTGCTAAGTGCGGGCTTTGCACTGGGTGCCGTTTGTGTCCCGGGTGCGGACTATCTAAGCAAGCACTTTTATTGTTGACGCAAAATATTTCCCTGCGGACTATGTACCGGGTCCGGGCTATAGTCCGGAAAATGCGGTAGTTCCTTCGAACTCTAGGGTTCTTGGACGATG